>NC_052051.1:113765402-113992941 GCF_903992535.2 Arvicola amphibius | reverse complement strand
AAAGGTCAAGTAACATATAAAGGGAAACCTATCAGAATTACACCTGATTTCTCAATGGAAACCATGAAAGCCAGAAGAGCTTGGATAGATGTGCTACAGACACTAAGGGAACATGGATGCAAGCCTAGACTACTATACCCAGCAAAGCTTGCATTCACCATTGATGGAGAAAACAAGATATTCCAGGACAAAAACAGATCTAAACAATACATAGCCACAAATCCAGCCTTACAGAAAGTAATAGAAGGAAAATCACAAACCAAGGAGTCCAACAACGCCCACAATAACTCAGGCATCTAGCGACCCTTCACCAGCACAACTAGAAGAAGGGAAACACACAAACTCTACTACAAAAAATGACCGAAGTTAACAACCACTGGTCATTAATATCACTTAATATCAATGGACTCAATTCACCTATAAAAAGGCACAGGCTAAGAGACTGGATACGAAAACAGGATCCAACATTTTGTTGTTTACAAGAAACACACCTCAACCACAAAGACAGACACCTACTCAGAGTAAAGGGTTGGGAAAAGGTTTATCAAGCAAATGGCCCTAAGAAACAAGCGGGTGTGGCCATACTAATTTCCAACAAAGTTGACTTCAAACTAAAATCAATCAGAAGAGATGGAAAGGGACACTTTATCCTCATAACAGGAAAAATCCATCAGAATGAAGTCTCAATCCTGAATATCTATGCCCCTAATATAAAAGCTCCCACTTATGTAAAAGAAACACTTCTAGAACTCAAGGCAGCCATCAAACCACACACACTAATAGTTGGAGACTTCAACACTCATCTCTCACCAATGGACAGGTCAATCAGACAGAAACCTAACAGAGAATTGAAAGACTTAATGGACGCAATGAACCAAATGGACTTAACAGACATCTATAGAACATTCCACCCAAATAGGAAAGAATATACCTTCTTCTCTGCGGCTCATGGAACCTTTTCGAAAATTGACCATATACTTGGTAACAAAGCAAACTTCCACAGTTACAAAAAAATATTAGTAACCACCTGTGTCTTATCGGATCACCATGGATTAAAATTAGAATTCAACAACAATGCTACCCCCCAGAAAGCCCACAAACTCATGGAAACTGAACAGTCAACTACTGATCCACACCTGGGTCAAGGAAGAAATAAAGAAAGAAATTAAAGTCTTTCTTGAATTTAATGAAAACAAAGACATAACATACTCAAACCTATGGGACACAATGAAAGCAGTGCTAAGAGGAAAGTTCATAGCACTAAGTGCCCACTTAAAGAAAACGGAGAAATCACTCATTGGTGACTTAACAGCACACCTGAAAGCTCTGGAAAAAAAAGAAGCAGACTCACCTAGGAGAAGTAGAAGACTGGAAATAATCAAACTGAGGGCAGAAATCAACAAAATAGAAACACAGAAAACAATCCAAAGAATCAATGAAACAAAAAGCTGGTTCTTGGAGAAAATCAACAAGATTGACAAACCCTTAGCCAAACTAATCAAACGGCAGAGAGAGAACTGTCAATTTAATAAGATCAGAAATGAAAAGGGGAACATAACCACAGACACAGAGGAAATTCAGAGAATCATTAGATCTTACTACAAAAGCCTGTATGCCACAAAATTGGAAAATGTAAAAGAAATGGACAGTTTTTTAGATAAATACCATATACCAAAGTTAAACCAGGACCAGGTAAATGCTCTAAATCGTCCTCTTAGTCGCGAAGAATTAGAAACTGTTATCAGAAACCTCCCTACCAAAAAGAGCCCAGGACCAGATGGTTTCAATGCAGAATTCTACCAGAACTTCCAAGAAGACCTAATTCCTATACTCCTTAAGGTATTTCATAATATAGAAACACAAGAGTCACTGCCAAATTCCTTCTATGAAGCTACAGTTACCCTGATACCTAAACCACACAAAGACTCAACCAAGAAAGAGAATTACAGGCCAATCTCACTCATGAACATTGACGCAAAAATTCTCAATAAAATACTGGCAAACCGAATCCAAGAACACATTAGAAAAATTATCCATTACGATCGAGTAGGCTTCATCCCAGAGATGCAGGGCTGGTTCAACATACGAAAATCTATCAATGTAATCCATCATATAAATAAACTGAAGGAAAAAACCATATGGTCATCTCATTAGATGCTGAAAAAGCATTTGACAAAATTCAGCACCCTTTTATGATAAAGGTCTTGGAGAGATTAGGGATACAAGGGTCATTCCTAAATATAATAAAAGCTATTTACAGCAAGCCGACAGCTAACATCAAGTTAAACGGAGAGAAACTCAAGGCTATCCCACTAAATTCAGGAACACGACAAGGCTGTCCACTCTCTCCTTATCTCTTCAATATAGTGCTTGAAGTTCTAGCAATAGCAATAAGACAACATAAGGGAATCAAGGGGATTCAATTTGGAAAGGAAGAAGTTAAACTTTCATTATTTGCAGATGATATGATAGTATACATAAGCGACCCCAAAAACTCCACCAAAGAACTCCTACAGCTGATAAACTCCTTCAGTAACGTGGCAGGTTACAAGATCAACTCCAAGAAATCAGTCGCCCTCCTATACACAAAGGATAAGGAAGCAGAGAGGGAAATCAGAGAAGTATCTGACAGGACACAGGTGGTTACTAATTTTTTTTGTAACTATGGAAGTTTACTTTGTTACTGAGTATGTGGTCAATTTTTGAAAAGGTTCCATGAGCTGCAGAGAAGAGGTATATTCTTTTTTATTTGGGTGGAATGTTCTATAGATGTCTGTTAAGTCCATTTGGTTCATTGCCTCCATTAAGTCTTTCAATTCTCTGTTAGGTTTCTATCTGATTGACCTGTCCATTGGTGAGAGAGGAGTGTTGAAGTCTCCTACTATTAATGTGTGTGGTTTGATGGCTGCTTGAGTTCTAGTAATGTTTCTTTTACATAAGTGGGTGCTTTTAAATTAGGGGCATAGATATTCAGGATTGAGACTTCATTCTGATGGATTTTTCCTGTTATGAGTATAAAATGATCCTTTCTATCTCTTATTCCGGCACAGCCCGCGGCCCCAGCCCATCTAGCCCGACTCCACCGCCGGTTGCTGCCCCAGCCGAGCAGGCGCCTCGCGCCAAGGCCCCCCCAGAGGGTCCCCCGAGAGCCAGCGGAGGAGCAGCTCACCTGAGAGACTGAGTCCTGGCTCGCCCGTGTGCATAGTGGACAGGCCAAAATCTCAACAAATTCGAACCTCTAGTACAATAAGGCGAACCTCTTCTTTGGATGCGATAACAGGACCTTACCTCACAGGACAGTGGCCACGGGACCCTCATGTTCACTACCCTTCATGCATGAAAGATAAAGCTACTCAGACACCTAGTTGTTGGGCAGAGGAGGGAGCAGAAAAACGATCCCATCAGCGCTCTGCATCATGGGGAAGTGCTGATCAACTGAAGGAGCAGATTGCCAAACTGAGGCAGCAGCTACAATGCAGCAAGCAAAGTAGTCGTCACAGTAAAGAGAAAGATCGGCAGTCACCTCTCCATGGCAACCACATAACAATCAGTCATACTCAGGCTATTGGATCAAGGTCAGTACCTATGCCTTTGTCAAACATATCCGTGCCAAAATCATCTGCTTCACGTGTGCCCTGCAATGTAGAAGGAATAAGTCCTGAACTGGAAAAGGTATTCATCAAAGAAAACAATGGAAAGGAGGAAGTGTCCAAGCCTTTGGATATACCAGATGGTCGAAGAGCTCCACTCCCTGCTCACTACCGGAGCAGTAGTACTAGCAGCATCAATACTCAGACTCCTTCTGTCCAAGAGCGCAGCAGTAGCTGTAGCAGCCACTCCCCCTGTGTGTCTCCATTTTGTCCTCCGGAATCCCAGGATGGAAACCCTTGTTCAACAGAAGATTTGCTCTATGATCGTGATAAAGACAGTGGGAGTAGCTCACCATTACCCAAGTATGCTTCATCTCACAAACCAAACAACAGCTACATGTTCAAACGGGAGCCCCCAGAGGGATGTGAGCGAGTGAAGGTCTTTGAGGAAATGGCGTCTCGTCAGCCTATCGGCCCCTCTATTTTCATGTCCTGACAAAAACAAGGTTAATTTCATCCCAACCGGATCAGCTTTCTGTCCTGTAAAACTTCTCGGCCCTCTCCTACCTGCCTCAGACCTGATGCTGAAGAACTCTCCTAACTCTGGCCAGAGCTCAGCTCTGGCAACACTAACCGTAGAGCAGCTCTCTTCCCGGGTTTCAGCACCAGTTGTGGCAAACCCCCCTGGCCAGCAGGGAAGAATGACCACCGAGTCGAGGATTCTTCTCAAATCACGCTTTATTGGAGCCTCTTGGTTGAAGGGAGAGCAGAAAGCGAAGGGCGTAGAGCACTAAACGGCAGCCGCTTATATAGGGAGAGCGGACACAGGTCGTGCCTGGATTGCATCCATGTTCCCTTAGTGTCTGTAGCACATCTATCCAAGACCTTCTGGCTTTCATGGTTTCCAATGAGAAGTCAGGTGTAATTCTGATAGGTTTCCCTTTATATGTTACTTGACCTTTTTCCTTTGCAGCTCTTAATATCTGTTCTTTATTCTGTATGTTTTGGGTTTTGATTATTATATGGTGAGGGGATACTTTTTTTTGATCCAGTCTATTTGGTGTTCTGTAAGCTTTCTTGTACCTTCATAGGAATATCCTTCTTTAGGTTGGGGAAATTTTCTTCTATAATTTTGTTGAACATATTTTCTGGGCCTTTGAGTTGTAATTCTTCTCCTTCTTCTACCCCAATTATTCTTAGGTTTGGTCTTTTCATGGTGTCCCATATTTCCTGAATGTTTTGTGTTAAGAATTTGTTGGATTTTATTTGTTCTTTAATCTGTGAGTTTATTTCCTCTATAGTATCTTCAGAGTCCGAGATTCTTTCTTCCATCTCTTGTACTCGGTTGGAAATACTTGTCTCTGAAGTTTCTGTTTGTTTACTCAGAATTTCCATTTCCAGTCTTCCCTCGGATTGTGTTTTCTTCATTACCTCCATTTCATTTTTCAGGTCT
The DNA here is from genome assembly GCF_903992535.2 of Arvicola amphibius. Taxonomy (NCBI): domain Eukaryota; kingdom Metazoa; phylum Chordata; class Mammalia; order Rodentia; family Cricetidae; genus Arvicola; species Arvicola amphibius. The sequence continues at coordinate 113,987,898 of NC_052051.1, read as the reverse complement.
TGTACTGTTTCCCTTACCTGTTTGATTGCTTTTTCTTGTTTTTCTTGTTTTTCTTGGGTATCTTTGAGAGATTTATTTATTTCATCTACCTTTTTGTTTGTCATCTCCATTTCTTTATGGCAGTTTTTTACCTCCTGTTTAAGGCCCTCTATTATTTTCATAAAGTACTGTTTAAGGTCGGTTTCTCCTATATCTTCTGGAGTAGGCTGTTCAATTCTTGTTGTTTCGGAATGCCTGGATTCTTGTGATGTCATGTTGCCTTTCGGGTTGTTGGAGTAGTTCTTGCATTGGCGCCTGCCCATCTCTTTCTTCAAATGGAGCTAGGAGAGACTTGGTGTCTTGGTCCAATCTTTGCTGTGACTGAATCTGGGTGGCTCTCCTCAGTGTCGGAGCAGGAGCTATTCCTTGCAGCACAATCTTAAGGATCCAGCACTCCCTTGCCGGAATCCTCAGACCTGCCTGGAGGGCAGCCCATCTCACCTCTGGGTGGGTGGCCTTGGTACAGGAACAGGACACTTGAATATACTAGGGTAGGCTTGGGAGAGGTAGGGACGTGTGTATCAAAGACACCCCTGCACCAGGCGCTGGGGGAGGGGGGATGTGCTCTCTTCCAGGACAGGTCGCCCCAGGATAGCACACACTCACCCATCCAGATGGAACTCCACAGCACTGAGTCAGGGATTCCTGATAGCCAAGGGACACCACAGGGACAAAAGGGCAAAGGTGGGGGCAGGGTGGGATGGAGTATCACACAGCGAACCTTGCAGCACAATCTGAAGGAGGCGGAACTCCCTTGCCAGAATCCTCAGACCTGCCTGGAGGGCAGCCTCTCACCTCTTTCCCTCCACTGGTTCTTCTGTTTCAGGCTAATGGCTTCTTGCTGGGCAGGTATCTCAGACAAAGGCCCAGCTTGCCAGCAGCAAGCTGAGTGAGATAAAGGAACTCTCCCCTCACCAATGACTCCCAGCCTGGATATCGAGACTTTAAGCAGAGATTAATGGCCTTTTCTAGTAGTATCCTGGAAGACAATAGTACTGAGAGCAATGTGGACTATGGAAGACCAGCACAAGAGGTGTCAAAGGGAACAATATTAGCAACTGAGCCAGGGGACAGTCCTATGAAATTTTGGCAGAGTCTGGCTTCCTACTCCCCATGTCCTAAGAACTTGTCAGAGGCTATAAATTTAAAATTAATGAATTAATTTCTTCACAGGGGGAAATGAAGATTGCCTAGTGTTAAATATGTGGGTTGATTCTTATTGATAACACACAGATTTACAATGAAAATGAACAAGTAGGACAGAAATAAATACAAAATGTTCAGTTTCGAAAGGGAACTATCACTAAGAAGCTTATTGTTATCATCAGAGCATGTGCCAGAAGAAAGTCTGTAATTATTAAGGGGATTAGAACAGCTAAGGAGAAGCCTCATGTGTGGTAATATTTTGTTTGTACTCTAACAAATAAAACTTGCCTGAAGAGCAGAGGGAGGAGCTAGTCATTAGTTAACCACAGAGGCCAGACAGTGGTGGCACACATCTTTGACCCCAGTTCTTGGGAGGCACATGCCTATAAGCCCAGCACTAGGGAGGTAGAGATAGGAATATAAGAAGGATGGAAACAGGATGTCTTGCTCGTTTGGTCTGAGGAGTCATAGAGACAAGAGCTCAACTCTTTGGGTCTGAGATTTCATAGAAGTAAGAACTCTAGTGGCTGGCTGCTCTGCTTCTCTAATCATCCAGCTTTCACTCTAATATCTGATTCCAGGATTTTATTATTAAGACCAATTAGAATTCACACAATACTCATATCCTGCACTAAAACATAAAGAGAAGGATATCCTCAAGGCAAGACACCACCCAGCTAGGCTTCTATCTTGTGCAAGAAGACTAAGGAGTTTTCTGCTCAAGAAATAAAATGACTAGAAAAGTCACTGCTAATGCAATTCAAGTAATGAGGGTCATTACAAGATGACAGGCAAATTTGTCAGTTTAATACATAAGATACTGGTGTTTAACACAGGACTAATGTGAGAGTAATGGCATCAAATATTCTTTTTTTTGACAATTTCAGAAAGCACTGTCTTAATTGGGGTTTCTATCACTGTGAAGAGACATCATGACCATGGCAACTCTTATAAAGGAAGACATTTAATTAGGTAACTTACAGTTCAGAGGTTCAGTCCATTATCATCATGGTGTAGCATGGTGGCATGCAGACAGATATGGTGCTGAAGAAGGAGCAGAGAATTCTACATCTTTGATCTGCAGACAACAGGAAGTGATCTGAGAAATTGGTCATGGCTTGAGCATATATGAGGCCTCAAAGCCTGCATTCACAGTGACACACTTCCTCCTACAAGACTATACCTACTCCAACAAAGCCACACCTCCCAATAGTTTCACTCCCAGTGAGCTTATGGGGGCCAATTACATTCAAACCACATTCTACTCCCTGGCCAGCATAAACTTATAGCCATATAATAATGCAAAATGCATTTAGTCCAGATTCAACATCACCATAGTCTATCACAGTCTCAACAATGTTTTAAAGTCCAAAGTTCAAAGTCTCTTCTGAAATTTATGTAATCTCTTAACTGTAATTCCCCATAAAGTCAAAATTTAAAATAAAAAAAAGGTCGCATGCTTCCAACATAAAATGGCACAGGATTTACATTGCCACTCCAAAATGGATGGAAAGGAGGATAGCAAGGAAATACTGGACCAAAGCAAGACCAAAACCAGCCTGGAAAACTCCAAACTGTGCATCTCCATGTCTGTTGCAAGGAGATGCTGCTTGTTTGATCTGGCCACCTGGCTAGCTTAGCCCCAAAATAACCACACAGAAACTATATTAATTAAATCACGGCTTGGCCCATTAGCTCTAGCTTCTTATTGGCTAATTCTTACATCTTATTTAACTCATTTCTATTAGTCTGTGTATTGCCACATGGCAGTGGCTTACCGGGTAAGTTTCGGCAGCATGTCTTACTCTGGTGGCAAATCCATGGCATCTCCCGACTCTGCTTTCTTCCTCCCAGAATTCAGTTCTATCTTCTACACCTACCTAAGTTCTGCCCTATCAGGCTAAGGCAGTTTCTTTATTCGTAAACCAATACAAGCAACACACAGAGGGGACTCCCACATCACATGTCTGATGTCAAAACACTCTTCACATCTCCAATTCATTTAGTTTTGTTGACAACATACTTCCTTCTCTTGGGCTGGTTCTACTCCTTGTTAGCAGCTTTCTTGGCAGGTATCCCATGACCCTGGCATCTCTAACATCTTTGGATCTCTGAGAAAATCCAGGCTTCTCCTTCAAAGTTTCAAAGAGTGGCCTCTCTGGGTCTCAATTCAAGGACACCCCTGATACATGCCTGGCTTCAGCAGCTTTCCTTAGTCACAGAGGGAGGTTCCATAATCCCTTGTCCTTGACTCTACAGCTAGAAGCACATGGCCAAAGCTGCAAATTTCTGCTACTTGTTGGGACTAGAACATGGCCTCCTTGTTCAATTACATATTTGTCAGCTTTCTGTTTTCCATGGTTTCCTTCACTGCCTAAGCTTAATTGTCCTGAAACTGGATCTGCAGAGCAGGATAGTCTTGAACTCAGAGATCTTTCAATCACATCTTCACCATCATCACCAGCGCTCTCTCTCTCTCTCTCTCTCTCTCTCTCTCTCTCTCTGCTCTCTCTGTCTGTCTCTCTGTCTCTCTGTCTCTCTCTCTCTCTCTCTCTCTCTCTCTCTCTCTCTCTCTCTCTCTCTCTCTCTCTCTCTCTCTCATTTGTGTGTGATGCTTACCTTCACTGTCTAAGCTTGGCTATTCTAGAACTTGATCTGTGGAGCAGGCTGGATTTATACTCAGAGATCCTCAAGTCTCAGCCTCCCCAGTGATGGGATTAAAGGTATGTACCACCACACCTGTACCTAAGCTTTTCTTTAATTCCTTTTCACAACTTGGAAATTTAGCTGGGTGGGATCTTGCCCTGAGGTATATTAGTTTTTTTTAATGAGTTGCATAAACACAATACCCCAAGCAAGAGTAGAAACATATACACAGTATAACAAAATTAACTTTAAATGTATATTAATCAACCAGAGTCCATAGCCAATGTAAAGTATTTTGAGATTAATATTTTTGTTTAAAAGTATATTCAATAATCTAGCCTCTTATACTACCATTTCTATATGCTATGCCCCTTTTTACATTGGAAAGTAATCTTTGAATTTAACTCTGTTATTTAGCTTTTTACTGACTATGTCCAATAACAATTTGTAATTAACCCTTCTTAAATAATGAGAGACATCCATAACCAATCTTTTGGGAATGTGGATTTCGCTCTCTAGACTGTTTCCTGTTGTTTGTCTGTGCTGTTATCTTTGGGGGATGTTGGAACCTGGTTCAACAAAGTCAGCTAGGGTACCTGGAAGGGGGGTGAGGTTGACAAGATGGCAGATTGCAAGAAACTGAGACAGAAAACACAGGAAGGATTCAGAAGGTCTGTTGTAAATACCAACCAGCCCTGTTTACCTCAGAACTTGCTTTTATGCCGATTACAGGCAGAAGGCAGAACAAAGAACAGTAGAGTCAGGTAACCACCTCCCTGCACTGTCCTTGGGAGAAAGTGCAAGCAGGTTTGTTATCTATCATGTGAGTCTTCTAGAAGCATCCCCAGATTCCTGCCCGCATGACTTCCCTCAATGAAGGCACAAACCATTAGGCCCTAAGACTGGGTAACAGAGAGACAGTCCCAGGAAGGAAGAAACCAGAACCATGAAAAGGAACCCCTGTGGTTGGAAGTAACTCCCATGAAGGCATGGGCTTCTGGCTTTAAGAACCAGTAGCAAAAGCAGTTTACTATGAGTTACATGAGGGAATAAATAGCCAAGATAATAGTGAGAAGAACAGATCAGAAATGTGAAAAACCTAGTTAATCAGGTTTACTCTACCATCAAATGAAATTGGTACTTCAGAAAAAGAGAAGTCAAATTCCTCCATTATTTGACAAACAAATTAACAAAATGCAAAGACTAATAAGAGGAATTAATAAAAATGAATGTAGCTGTGGAGGGGTGGTGTGCACCTTTAATCCCAGCATTTGGGAGGCAGAGACAGAAGGATCTCTGTAAATTCCAGAGCAGTCTGGTCTAAAAAGTGAGTTCCAGGACAGCCAGGACTGTTACACATAGGAAACTATGTCTCAAAAAAACAAAAAGCACCAAAAAAATTGAAAGTAAGAAAATGAATGTAAAGGATGAGAACAATACTGAAGGAAGATGGAATAGAATGTGTTGCTTGGTACGACAAAAGTTATTTAGGCTCAAGAAGGAACCTAAAGTTTATTTTCCATTGGCCACAGCAGTGGTCACTGAGTCCTCCCTAGAGAGGGCAGACCCCTCAGAGGTACTTGGGCTCTTACACAAAATAAAGACATTGACTCAGACAGGATGAAAGGTAAACAGCTAACTAACAACTTGGCAGTCCATTCAGCAAGGACTTGGAGGTGGCTTAAAAAGGCCCAGTCCAGTGCTTTAAGAATACCAAGATCTCTCCAACAGTAACTGCCACTTAAGCCTATACTACATAACCTGCAACATTCATGTGACCACTGAAATAGAATCCAGACCATTTACAAGCACATAGTAACAGTAAATAGACAAGATTTTGTACAAAGAGGAGATAAGAATGCATCTTATATAACCTGCTTATGGGAAAAGAGAGCTAATACAGTAATATTAACTGTAAAAGAAATGAAGATTGTCAAAGAGATTCTGGAAAATCACATGTTTGAACATCTGAAACTTTAGACATAGCCAGAGAGGAAACCTACCTTTTATTAAATTCATTAGCAGCTGCATCGAGGCAGGCTTTCCCTATACTTGATCTAACTCAATTCAAGGCAGAAAGCAATTGGTAATTAAAATTCAAGGTGTCAGCCCACCAGGAAGAAATTCTATGATGGAGAATCTCATTCTAGGTGAGGCCACAAAACTACAGACCCTGGAATGTTTTTTTGCTTCTGCAGTCCATTTTACACATCTGGCTACTGCAATATTTCTCTGGGACCTAGCATGGTGTGAGTAGGTGTGGGGAAATCTCCACTGCCTGTATCATAGCATGTTTATCTCATGAATACATCCTGATATACTGTGGATTGTCTAGAAAGTGACTCCTTCTTAAACTGTATTGTCTAATTGATATCAATAACGTTGGCTTATACAGAGTTTTGATTAATAAAAAATAAATACAAAGATATGCTACACAGTCAAGGCCTATGAAAATAGTTGAATTTTCTCCAACTGCCCAAACCGTTGTTCACTATCAGCTGATATAAAACTTCAAAGTAGCTTTAGATTAGACCAGGCACCTTGCTAATGGTTTTTAAGATAAACTATTCCCAAAAAAAACAGCCCAGTTCACACGTACATATAACAACCTGTCTGATCTGTTGAGCTAAGGTTAAAAGTGCAAGACAACCCTGATTGCTATGCCAGCTTCTTTTCCTAGGGTCTGGCTGATAACCTAGGACTATAATTAATTACAACTTTTGTTCAGAAACACCACAGGAAAATATTTTCTAACTGGTCAGGGCTACAGAAAATAATCTGACTTCATAGTTCAGAGAAAGAGTTACAAGTTTCCTTTTTTATAGTCTAAAGTTACACGTAGGGCAGGAAAATGCATTTTAAGATTTAAAACACTTTTAGTGTTGTTATTCCTTGGGAAGTGCTGATTGCACTAAAATGAAAAGATTTATGGTAATCAGGCAAGAACCAAAGAATTTATAACACATCTCTCTTTCTCTGTAAATACTCCAAATCCAACAAAGTCTGGCATTTTATGATTGACAACCACAGAAAGTTAGGTTAAAGTATTTATACAATCAGGAGTGTAGGATATAGTATACAACTTCCTTACTTCTCTTAGACTCCTTCTTTCTTTGAGGCTGCAAGATACAGCCCACCAATTAGGGAGCTGAGAAAAACACTTCTTCCTTGCTCTGTGACAAGTTATTTAGATTTATTTTACGTGAATTGTCAGAATGATTCTGCTTTTTATCATTTACTTAAGAAATGGAATGTGCTTTCAAATGTAATGCTTGAAAATTTTTGTAGGGTATTTAAGCCATGAAGAACAGAGAAAGATGGAACATCATGAGAGGAACATCAGGAGAACAGCACAATAGAATAAAGAAGGAATCCATCAGGAACCTGTATGAGTGTCTTTCTTTCCCCAAACCTCTCTTAGTGCTCTGAGTACATGGATTTTTTCATACTCTGAATGGTCTAGAGATTGGCCCTTTCCAATCTACAGTAGTTCGTCACTGAAGAAAGTCCGGACAGGAATTCAAACAGGGTGGGAACCTAGAGGCAGGAGCTGATGCAAAGACCATGGAGGGGAGCTGCTTACTGGCTTGTTTCCCATGGCTTGCTCAGCCCACTCTATTATAGAACCCAGGGCCAACATCCCAGAGGTGACACCACCCATCATGGGCTGGGCAATCCCCATTGACCACTAAATGAGAAAATGCCTTACACATACAATTGATGATCTCATAACAGCAAATCCCAAAGAAGAAAAAATGCACAAATTAATATCAACAATGATGAAAACTAAATTAACAGGAGATAGCAATCACTGGTCATTGATATCCCTTAATGTAAATAGACTCAACTCACCTATAAAAAGGCACCAGCTAACAGATTGGATACGGAAACAGAACCCATCCTTCTTCTGCATATAAGAAATGCATCTCAACCTCAAAGACAGACATCGTCTCAGAGTAAAGGGTTGGGAAAAATATATCAATCAAATGGACCTCAGAAACAAGCGAGTGTAGCTATCCTAATATCTAACAAAATAGACGTTAAGCTAAAATTAGTCAAAAGAGACAAAGAAGGACATTTCATATTAGTCACAGGAAAAAAATCCATCAAGTGGAAATTTCAATACTGAACATCTATGCCCTAAATACAAGGGCATCCTCATATGTCAAAGAAACATTTCTAGAGCTTAAATCATATATTAAAACCCACACACTAATAGTGGGAGACTTCAACACTCCCCTCTCACCACTGGACAGTCAATCAGACAACAAATGAACAGAGAAATAAGAGAACTAACAGATATTATGACACAAATGGACTTAACATATCTATAGAATATTCCATCCAAACAGAAAATAATATACCTTCTTCTCAGCACTTCATAAAACCTTCTCAAAAATTGACCACACCCGGGCGGTGGTGGCGCACGCCTTTAATCCCAGCACTCGGGAGGCAGAGGCAGGCAGATCTCTGTGAGTTCGAGGCCAGCCTGGTCTACAAGAGCTAGTTCCAGGCCAGGCTCTAAAAAAGCTGCAGAGAAACCCTGTCTCGAAAAACCAAAAAAAAAAAAAATGACCACATACTCGGTAACAAAACAAATCTTAACAAATACAAAAAATTGAAATAACCCAATGTACCTTATCAGATCACCATGCTTTAAAACTAGACGTTAATAGCAATGCTAACTCCAAAAAACTCACAAACACATGGAAATTAAACAATGCTCACCTGAATCATCAATGGGTCAAGGAAGAAATAAAGGGGGAAATTACAGACTTCCTAAAATTCAATGAAAATGACCACACAACATACTCAAATTTATGGGACACAATGAAAGCAGTGTTAAGAGGCAAGTTCATAGCACTAAATGCCTACATAAAGAAGCTGGAAAAATCCCACACTAGTGAATTAACAGAACATTTGAAAACTAGAACAAAAGGAAGCAAACTGACCTAAGAGAACAAGATGGCAGGAAATAATCAAATTGAGAGCTGAAATCAACAAAATAGAAACAAAGGAAACAATACAAAGAATCAATGAGACAAAGAGTTGGTTCTTCGAGAAAATCAACAAAATAAACAAACCTTTATCCAAACAAACCAAAAGGCAGAAAGAGAATATCCAAATCAATAAAATCAGAAATGAAAAGGGGGACATAACAACAGACACGGAAAAAATACAGAGGATCATCAGTTCATATTTTGAAAACCTGTACTTCACAAAATTGGAAAACTTAAAGGAAATGGAAAACTTTCCGGATAAATATCACTTACCAAAAATTAAATCAAGACCAGATATGCAAATTAAATTGACATATAACTGCTGAAGAAATAGAAACAGTCATCAAAAGTCTCCCAACCAAAAAAAGCCCAGGACCAGATGGTTTCAGCTCAGAATTCTACAAGACGATCAAAGACGAACTAATACCAATACTCCTCAAATTATTCCACACAATAGAAACAGAGGGAACATTGCCAAACTATTTTTATGAGGCTACAATTACCCTGATACCCAAACCACAGAAAGATATTACTAAGAAAGAGAATTACAGACCAATCTCACTCATGAATATTGATGCAAAAATACTAAATAATTCAAACTCTACTACAGAGCTGCAGTACTGAAAACAGCTTGGTACTGGCATAAGAACAGACAGGAGGACCAATGGAACTGAATAGAAGACCCAGATATCAATCTACACATCTTCGAACACCTGATATTTGATAAAGAAGCAAAAACTATCAAATGGAAAAAAGAAAGCATATTTAACAAGTGGTACTGGCATAACTGGATATCAACATGTAGAAAAATGAAATTAGACCCATATCTATCACCATGCACAAAACACAAGTCCAAATGGATCAAAGACCTCAACATAAAGTCAGCCACACTGAACCTTATAGAAGAGAAGGTGGGAAATATACTTGAATGCATTGGCACAGGGAACCACTTTCTAAATATAACCCCAGCAGCATAGACACCGAGAGAAACAATTAATAAATGGGACTTCCTGAAACTGAAAAGCTTCTGTAAAACAAAGGACATGGTCAACAAGGCAAAACAATAGCCTACAGAATGGGAAAAGATCTTCACTAACCCCACATCAGACAGAGGTCTGATCTCCAAAATATACAAAGAACTCAAGAAATGGTCACCAAAAGATCACATAATCCAATAAAAAAATGGAGTACCGACTTAAACAGAGAATTCTCAACAAAGGAATCTAAAATGGCTGGAAGACACATAAGGAAATGCCCCCACATTTGCCCTTTTGTCTGCAGTGTCCTTGGACTACTAGGCATCCCTGTTTCACTGCTAAGGAGTTCCATCCAGACAGGAAAAGTTCCTGCTCCTGCACTGAGGAGATCCACCCAGAGAGTCAATCACAGCAAAGACTGGACCAAGACACCAAGACTCTCCTGGCTCCATTTGAAGGAAGAGATGGGCAGGCCCCAATGCAAGAATTCTTCCAACAACCTGAAAGGCAACATGACATCACCAGAATCCAAAGATCTCGAAACAAGAAGAATTGAACACTCTACTCCAGAAGAAATAGAATAAATGGACTTTAAACGGAACTTTATGAAAATAATAGAGGACATTAAACAGGAGGTTAAAAACTGCCATAAAGAAATGGAGATGACAAACAAAAAGGTAGATGAAATAAATAAATCTCTCAAAGATACCCAAGAAAAACAAGAAAAAGCAATCAAACAGGTAAGGGAAACAGTTCAAGACTTGAAAAAATGAAATGGAGGTAATGAAGGAAACACAAACCGAGGGAAGGCTGGAAATGGAAATTCTGAGTAAATGAACAGGAACTACAGAGACAAGTATCACCAACAGAATACAAGAAATAGAAGAAAGAATCTCAGACACTGAAGATACTAGAGAGGAAAAAACTCACTGATTAAAGAGCAAATCAAATCCAACAAATTCTTAACACGAAACATCCAGGAAATCTGGGACACCATGAAAAGACCAAACCTAAGAATAATAGGGGTAGAAGAAGGAGAAGAATTACAGCTCAAAGGCCCAGAAAATATATTCAACAAAATTATAGAAGAAAACTTTCCCAACCTAAAGAAGGATATTCCTATGAAGGTACAAGAAAGCTTACAGAACACCAAATAGACTGGATCAAAAAAAAGCATCCCCTCACCATATAATAATCAAAACATAAAACATACAGAATAAAGAACAAATATTAAGATCTGCAAGGGAAAAAGGTCAATAACATATAAAGGTAAACCTATCAGAATTACACCTGACTTCTCAGTGGAAACTATGAACACCAGAAGGTCTTGGATAGATATGCTGCAGACACTAAGAAACCATGGATGCAAGCCCAGACTACTATACACCATTGATGGAGAAAACAAGATATTCCAGGACAAAAACAGATTTAAACAATATGTTGCCACAAACCCAGCCTTACAGAAAATACTAGAAGAAAAATCACAAACCAAGGAAGTCAACAACACCCATAATAACACAAGCATCTGACAACCCTCCACCAGCACAACTCAAAGAAGAGAAACACACAAACTCTACCACCAGAAAAAATAACCGGAGTTAATAACCACTGGTCATTAATATCACTTAATATCAATGGACTCAATTCACCTATAAAAAGGCACAGGTTAAGAGAATGGATACGAAATCAGGATCCAACATTCTGCTGTTTACAAGAAACACACCTCAAACTCAAAGATAGACACTACCTCAGAGTAAAGGGTTGGGAAAAGGTTTTCCAATCAAATAGACTAAAGAAACAAGCAAGTGTGGCTATACTAATATCTAACAAAATTGATTTCAAACTAAAATCAATCAGAAGAGATGGAGAAGGACACTTTATACTCATAACAGGAACAATTCATCAGGAGGAAGTCTCTATCCTGAATATCTATGCCCCTAATATAAAAGCACCCACATATGTAAAAGAAACATTACTAGAACTCAAAGCATACATCAAACCCCACACACTAATAGTAGGAGATTTCAACACTCCGCTCTCACCAATGGACAGGTCAACCAGACAGGAACTTAACAGAGAAATAAGAGAACTATCAGATGTAATGAACCAAATGGACTCAACAGATATCTATAGAACATTCCACCAAACAGAAAAGAATATACCTTCTTCTCAGCATCTCATGGAAACTTCTCAAAAATTGATCACATAGTTGGCAACAAAGCAAACATCCATAAATACAAAGAAATTGTAGTAACAAACGTTTCTTTTGGTGACCAGAGAACTTAGACAACAATGAGGACACTAAGAGAGACTTGCATAGATATAATCTACATGGCCTTCAGTTCTGAGGCAGGCAGGTCTCTGAGTTTGAGGCCTGGTCTACACAGCAAGTTCCAGGACAGCTAGGGCTACAGAGAAAACCACGTCACAGGTATTAAAAAAAAGCTTTGATATTCTGAGCAGGGTAATGTGCACTGGTACTTGGGATGCTGAAGCAGGAAGACCAATGAAGGTGCAGCTCTGTTGGTAAACTGCTTACTAGTGTACACGAGGCTGGCTCCATCCCCAGCACCCCATAGACCACCAGGTATGGGGGTGAACACTTGTGAGACAGATGAAAGATCAGAAATTCAAGGTCACCATTCACTGCACAGCTGTAGTCCTGGGCTGTCAATAGAACTGTGCTCAAGGCAGAGTTCTGAGTTTGATCCTTAGCAACAGGGACACTAACAACACACCTTTATGTGCTGGCAGATGCACTTCCAATGGCTTGAAGCCCTAGGTCCAATCACCAGTGACAACAAAATCAGGCAGGTGTGGTGTAGATGGAGCGGCGGGGCTGTGTCCTGCCACCCGGCTAGCTTTACCCAAAATAATTACACAGAAATTGTATTCTTTTAAACACTGCCTGGCCCATTATCTGTAGCCTCTTATTAGCTAGTTCTCACATCTTCCTTTAACCCATATTTAGTAATCTGTGTAGCACCACAAGGTGGTCGCTTACCAAGAGAGATCTTAACCTGCGTCTGTCTTGGAGAGGAGAAGCACGGCCACTGCTTATGGTGACTGCCTGAAGCGTCTGCCCAACTCTGCTTCCTTTCTCCCACAATTCTGTTCTGTCTACTCCGCCTACCTAATTTTCTGTCCTCTTAAAGGGCCAAAGCAGTTTCTTTATTAATTAACCAATGAAAGTCCTCCATCAGTGTGGGGATACATGCTTATGATCACTAAATTTATTTATTAAGGAAATTATATGGGTTACTGCAAAAACACAGTAAAAAGACTGAAGTTTGACCCTTTTCTGCTCAGGACGTCCCTTTACTCCCAAGCTTCATGTTGTCCTTCTGGCCTCTCTCAACGCCTTGCCACTGTTACTGTTTCTCCTCCTTCTGGTCTTCCTTCTGTTCCCCAGTACCAGAACTTCCAGAACCTTCCCGTTCAGATGCCATCTGTTGAGAAAATATTTCACATTAGGTCTAACCTCATCCTTCATACATAACTCACATTGTATTCATCATTCCGTCCACCCACCCTTGTAAACCATCGCTATTTCCTATGCCTTTCCCTGTAACATTCTGTTCCCTCTGGCCCTTGTACCTTTTTATAGGCCATCTCAAAGAGCTTCAGCGACCCCTGCTGCAGTGAAGACGCTGCCTGTCTGATGTTTTCTCCCGTTTCACTGCCCTTCCACGCAAGCAGTTCTCTCATTTCGGAAATCTCTTCCTTTAGCTTGTTGCACTGTAAAAGGAAAAATACAAAAAAAAAACAAAAACAAAAGAAACCCTTTTTCTAGAATGTTCTTTTCTTACATGTAGTGCACTATTCAAATTCTCATTTTTGCCTTCCCACCTCTGCCTTTTTATTCATGTTTTCAAAAACCCAAATCACTATCAAACCCAAATAAAAATGACCTTCAAAGAATCAGAAAATATACTCTTCGATTGTCTCTAATAACTTACCTCGTCAGCAGGTAACTGGTCCTTGAATTCTTCCATCTTGGTTTCTGTGTCATGAATAATTCTTTCAGCCATGATAACTGCTTCCACATGTTCCTTTAAGTAATTATGAGTTTAACATAACTGACTTTCCAGTCAACACAAGTTTCATGAAGGTCTATATCACGTGAGTCAGTAAGTTACTTGCCACACCGTTAACAGTAAAGCTAGATCAGATGTACTTGGGATGACCCTGAGAAAGAGTTGAGTTGGCTTTTGTGGCCTGGGAATTTTGATAGTGAGAGACTAAGAACATTCCAAACCCAGTTTGTGCCCTTAGTCCCAGGTACTAGTGGAGGCTGAGAAATGGGAGGGTTGTGGAAATCATCCTGACTACAGGGTGTAATCTCACATTAAACAAAGTATAAATTAATGAAAGGGAACAATAAAGATGAGAAACTTAAGAGCAGTGACCTGCCCAGTCTGTCAGCCTTAACACGTTCAGCAGAAGTAATCACCTTCTTTCTCTGGTCTTGCTCAGCATACTTCTCTGCATTTTTAACCATATTTTCAATGTCATCTTTGCTTAATCCACCAGAAGACTGGATCACAACTGGAGTTAATTAAAAAAATTCTTTAGTTCTCTTCCTTCACTGTATTAATAACATTATATTACATGGTGCACACCTTTAATCCCAACACTCAAGAAAGCAAGCAACTCCTGAGCTTAAAGCCAGCCACGGCTACAAAATAAGACCCAGCCCCCACAATAAACAAAGAAGTAGATAAGTGCTGCCTCTATTTATAGTAACTAATCTAAATGATTCCATTTTTGAACATTATTTTCTTTTTTTTTTTTTTTTTTTGGTTTTTTCGAGACAGGGTTTCTCTGTGGCTTTGGAGCCTGTCCTGGAACTAGCTCTTGTAGACCAGGCTGGTCTCGAACTCACAGAGATCCGCCTGCCTCTGCCTCCCGAGTGCTGGGATTAAAGGCGTGCGCCACCACCGCCCGGCTTGAACATTATTTTCTTACAAGTGAGCTGTATAAAAAGACCAAGTGACCTGCCTCCCTAGTGAAACTTCAGCAATCCACAAGGTCAGGCTTGCCTGTTTGCTCACTCCTAATGTTAATTATGAAAATTCAGACATCTAACTGGGTGGTAGTAGTGCACACCTTTAGTCTCAGCACTCAAGAGGCAGAAGCAGGTGACTTTCTGAGTTCGGGGCCTGCCTGGCCTACAGAGCTAGTTCCAGGATGCAGAGAAACCCTGTCTCAGAAAACCAAGAGAAAAACAAAAACCATGTAAGTGAAACACCCCTATCTCTGATACCTGGAAAAAGGGGCAGTGTGGTAGCAACCACCCCAGGGGAGAAGAGGCACAGAAACAGAGTGTGTAGTTCCTAATAATGGCCACCTTACTTTTCCTTTGATGGTCACCAAACCCAAGGCATCACATATGCTGGAAGGCACTCTACTGCTGGACAAAGTTCTCAGCATCATACCTCATTCATACAGTCTGAATACTTACTCTGTTGTTCACATCCTGTTCCTTTATCTTTGGCAGAAACGTGTACAATACCATTGGCATCAATGTCAAATGTAACTTCAATCTGAGGGACTCCACGAGGGGCTGGGGGAATTCCAACCTAAAGTAAATAGCCAGAGTCAGCTCCTCTCAGATGTGCTCCCATTTCCAAACAGGCCATCCAACCCCTTGCTTACAAAAACAAACAGTATCTTCACTAAAGTACAGAAACTTGAGATTTTAGGCAAAGGTAGTAGTTTTAGTGCTTCAAGAACAAATACATAACCGTAATAGCCAAGTGGGCCTAGAGTTTTCAGTGAATCAGGACTTCACTGTCGCAATGCTGACCCAAAACGGTAGCCATCAAGTGGTTTTAAAACAATCGATCATGCCTCAACTGATTTCTGAGTTAGCACTGCTTCTAAATCTGAACATGTCCCTGGCTTTTCAATAAAGATCTGGGGGCTGGAGAGATGGCTCAGTGGTTAAGAGCACTGTCTGCTCTTCCGGAGGTCCTGAGTTCAATTCCCGGCAACCACATGGTGGCTCACAACCATCTGTAATGGGGTCTGGTGCCCTCTTCTGGCCTGTAGACATATACACAGACAGAATATTGTATACATAATAAATAAATAAATAAAAAAGAAAGAAAGAAAAAGGTTTAATCTTTAAAAAAAAAAAATAAAGATCTGAAAACATAAAAAGTACTAAAATTTTGAATTTCATAGTTCACCTATGAAAACTTTTTCAAAAGTAACACAGTATGAGCTGGGCTGATGGTTCAGCAGTTAAGGACCCTGCGATTCTTTCCGAGGACCCAGGTTCAATTCCCAGAATCCACAGTGCAGAAAACTGTAGTAAATCCAATTCCAGGGAACCCAATACCCTCTTCTGGCCTTAGTGTCCTTGGTACATAGAGATACACCCATACAATAATTAAAACCTCAATAAGGTATTAATAAAGTAACCGTATGCCTGTTTGCAAGCAGTTTGGAGAGGTTAGATACTGTAACTATGTAAACTATGACTTAAAGGCATGATACACAGATTTGAAATACTTACCAAAGTGAACTGTCCTAGAAGTTTATTGTCTGCAGCCATCTCTTGCTCTCCCTGATACATTTTAATCTCTACTTGAGTTTGTCCATCAGCAGTGGTAGAAAATACCTAGTGAGGAAGGAAACTTCCCTAATTGGTAATCTCATTAAACTACACTCATTATACAGAAAAAGGCTAACAAGACACATTCACATTCTAATACTACATACACACTACTAACATACATTACTCTCAGAACAAAGGTATCTCTCTAAAGTTTGTAAGTTTAAGGCATTAAAGCAAGGATTTAAAACAAGTTTGTCAGTCCAGGGACTTAAGACCAGAGACAGGCAATGTACCATGTGCTCAGCCCTGAGATGTTATCCAGAGACGTAAGACCACAGACAGGCCATGTACCATGTGCTCAGTCCTGTGATGTCATCACATCCTTTTGTTGACAAATACATCACTGCACAAATACCAAAGAGAGATTTAAAAAAACGCAAGACTGGGGGCTGGAGAGATGGCTCAGTGGCTAAGAGCTTTGCCTGCTCTTCCAAAGGTCCTGAGTTCAATTCCCAGCAACCACATGTGCTCACAACTATCTGTAATGAGCTTTGGTGCCCTCTTCTAACCTGCAAGGATACGTGCAGACAGAACACTGAATACATAATCTTTTGAAAAACACAAGACTGATTTGAGTCTGGAAACACAGCCATTTGAGAAAACATCACACTACACGATCCAGGCAGTTCTCATACTGTCAATTTCCATGCCTCAACTTCCCAAGTGTTGGATGATCCAACCAGGCATAAGAAGTAATTCTTCAGCTGGGTGGCTGGTAGCATATGCATTTAATCCCAGCACTTGGGAGGCAGAGGCAGGTGGATCTCTGTGAGTTCAAGGACTGTCTGATCTATAAAAGCTAGTTCCAGGACAGGCTCCAAAACTACAAATAAACCCTTTCTCGAAAAACAAAAAAAAAAAACAAAAAGAGTAATTCTTCATCTAAGACCATGCCAGGACACCCCCATGTATCACTGCTTGGTAATATACGACCCAGTCCCCATCATTCACGCCGAAATCAAGCCTAGTCCCATGTTACTAACCACCATACTTTTTTATTGTTTCCAACAACAGAAGACTACAGAGAATTCAGTGGCAAATGACGACAGCCCTTTATGAAACTGCATTATCTTTCCCTTAATCACCACTGCTAGCTGATATCTAAGAACTTTTCTAGGAACTGCAAGAAAACAAAAATCACAAAAAATGAAAATAAAAAAAACATGGTAATCTCACCATCCAGTCAGCTGGTGTGGATTTAGAAACAAAAGTTTTAAAAAGTTCATAAAGTGGCTGCAATTACACACTCATAGAAACTTAAAACTTGTTAGGAAGGATAACTCTTACCTGGCTCTCTCTAGCTGGAATTGTGGTGTTCCTATTAATAAGTGTGGAAAAGACACCTCCCAGAGTCTCAGTACCCAGAGAGAGGGGAGTGACATCCAGGAGCAGCACATCGGTGACATCACCAGCCAGCACACCTCCCTGAATGGCAGCTCCGATGGCTACAGCCTCATCAGGATTCACAGCTTTACTTGGGGCTCTGCCAAAAATATCTTGCACAGTCTGCTGAACCTATGTGCGGAGGACAAAGAACCTGTTAGCCAACACCCAGGGTCACTGCTGAACTGAGACAGAGCATGAAAATGCCACCCAGATTGCAAGTTAGAGGGACTCAGCTCCAAGAAGGCCGACTTCCTGTTCACGTTTGACAACTCACTTCGTTCGCTTAATTTAGAAGCATTTGCTTCAATTCTCTGTCTTCCGGGTGACATTCATCACCAGAAACAGCACAAGACAAGGGATTATAAAATACTGCCTACATTTTGACATAATCAAAGGCCAATTTGAAGGAAGCACTAATACCAATTCCATGGGATAGTTTTTGACCCCGTGTGTTAAGAGCTAACAAAAGTACACAGCCTTTTGGGATAATTTGTTAATATCAACATGTCCTCTGTAACCAGAGTTCTGGGTCCAACTTTACTCTAGACCCATTTTCCAGTATCCCAGTGTTAAAACAGAGCAGCAAAACCACGTACAAACACAAGCCACCAAAAGCAGTAATTCCACCATTAACTTGAACCCAAGGTAATTCTATCCAGCCTCCAAGAAACAAGTGCACCTTCAACAGTCTGTGCTTAGTCATTACTTTTCTACACATCCGATTTCAGAATGATGTGTTGATTAATAAAATGCACCACTGCAAAGATCTTTGTTAAAGAAATGCAAATAGCCCCAAGCACTATGCTGGGAAGATGTTCCCCCCACCCAAAAAAAAAAAACCATCTCCTGGGGAAATGACCACCAAAGCTTGACAACATAACCTTTATGAGAATGGGTTTAATATTCTCCCTGATTGTTGAGGGAGCTCCTTCCTTCTGCTCCTTCAGTCAATAGCCACTGAGATACCAGCCCATTGGGGCATGGTCTCTCTCTTTAAAAAAACGCGGTCACTTCTCTCCACTTGTGCTCTGGCTTCTGGCTCTGCTTCCGGCGACTAGACTCCCTTCCTGATTGCGCAGAGGGCTGTAGGCTGGGACCATGATCTGTAAGTTTTTCCCTTTTAAATAAATAACCATTCTATTAATCATAATTCCAAACTGGTATGGGATTGTTTGTGACATACGCCTTCACCTTTCTTACATCTTTTAATTAAAATGCAATATGTATTGATTCCCCCCCATAAGAAATATATTATGAGTCCTTGGGCATCCTCATCATGCCACCAACCAGAATCACTTCTCCTGCGTCACGCTTGCTGACTTTTGCATCTTGCATCGCCTTCTGGCATGGAGAAATAGTTCTCCTGATTAGATCTGCGACGATGCCCTCAAACTGAGGATGAGTTACCTTCATATTCAAATGCATGGGTCCAGAAGCATCCATTGTAAGATATGGCAAGTTGATGTCAGTCTACACAGAAAATATTTCACTACAAGTTAATCTTTATGACTCCAACTAAGGTTAAGACTATACCCTAGGATAGGACCTAGGAAGCACAGAAAAACCAGCCTTACTAAATTCCTAAGATGCAGTGGAAATACACTAAAATCTCTTTTAAGGGGTGTTTACACATCTTATCGATGAAGACTGGGGCAGACAAGCAGAAGAAGTTATTGACAGGTGTGCAGTAGCAAAAAATTATCTTTAAGAAACATACTGTGAGCCAGGTGGTAGTGGCGCAGGCCTTTAATTCCAGCACTTGGGAGGCAGAAGCAGGTGGATCTCTGAGTTCGAGGCCAGCCTGGTCAACAAGAGCTAGTTCCAGGACAGGCTCCAAAGCTACAGAGAAACCCTGTCTCGAAAAACCACAAAAAAAAGAAACATACTGTGTGTGTGTGGTTGTCTTTCACATCGAGTTAAAATGTCCCACGTCTGAGTTCAATAGTTTTAAACAGTGCTTGCTATTTTGGCAGAGGACTTGAGTTAAATTCCTAGCACCTATGTTGGGTAGCTCACAACTGCCCATAGTTGCAGTTTTGGGGAACCTGATACTCTCCTCTTCTAGCTTCCACTGGTATCTGCACTAACCTCCTTCCCATCCTCTCCACATACATAATAAAAATCAAAAAAAGAAATCACGAAGGGCCATTGGAGCGCACACCTTTAATCCCAGCTCTTAGGAGGCAGAGGCAGGCAGATCTGATAGTTTGAGTCCAGCCTGGTCTACTGGTCTACAAAGCAAGTTCCAGGACAGCCAGGACTGTTATAGAGAGAACTGGGGGGAGGGGAGACGAGATGATGACATCAAACCAGAAACAAAATAAATGTATCTTCTCCATCAACCTCTTAACATATCTAGACTAAGTTCCAGGAATTAGTTAGTGTTACCTCTTATCTTACTAGAAAAAAAGCAGGAGCGATGCACACTGGATGTGCTGGCTCTGCCCAAACCCTCAGGAACTCACACAATCATCATCTTCAGCGGTAGTGAGTTCAAGGCCAGTCTGAGTGGCAGGAGACTGACTCAAAACATCTGATTTGTACTGCCATTACATCCATAAATAGGTAACAACTAATATCCAATAAGTTCCAAATCCCATAGATTGGGGTCATATCTGTATAACCAAGAATATTTAAACTGAATATGGTAAACATACTGTATACTTGTATGGAAAAATCTAGATGAAATTTACCTACTATTATGCTCTTTTCAACACACTATAAATCAGTTATCTATTGCTTGAATGAATATGGCAAAGTCTTTGAAACCTTTAGTGATGTATCAAAAACATAAAAATTAACATCAAAACAAATTATTTGTCAGAATTCTGTCAACAAAAACACTATCAATTTGGCAATCACTAGCAGCATGTAACTAATTACTGAAGACTTTATATAAGCTAGTATAATAAACTGAATAAAAATTTGAATTTCTTTTTTTAATTAACTCAAATACTTTCATGTGGTACTGTACTAGCATAACTCTATACTATAATGACAATCTAAAACTCTAGGATTACCAACTCTCTTGTTGGGTGGTTCAAAGTTGGTTCTCACTATGTACAGCAAGGTGGCCTCAGAACCCAAGCTACCTGCTTCTGCCTCAGAGATCTGCCTGCCCCTGCCTTCTGAGTGCTGGGATTAAAACTGTGACACCATGCCAGGCCTGTGCTCACCTATTATAAATAACCCTTCCCCAGGTCTTTACCCCAGAGACTTCTAGATAATGCCCGCCTCAATTTTCTCCAAAACTATCCCTGTTCCCCACCCCCAAAAGCAGCAACAGCAACCAGCTAAACAGATGGTGGTGGTACACGCCTTTAATCCCAGCACGCAGGAGACAGAGGGCAGGTGGATCTAAGTTCGAGGCCAACCTGGTCTACTGCATGAGTTCCAGAACAGCAAAGCCTACACAGAGAAACTGTTTCTCAAAAAACAGAGGTGTTGTGTTACCATAATGTATGCAATGTTTACTGCACATGTGCAGTTGTCTACAGAAGACAGAAAGGTGTCAGAGGCTGTGAACCAGAGATAAAAAAAAGTGCTGCTTTGTGTAGGTGCCGGGAACCAAAAAGAAAAACATCCTGCTCATTGAATAAACCACATCTTTCCAGGCACCTCAAGACTATACTACCCTTAACTTGATGCATGCAACCTTCACCTGGAAGTTATTAATGAACAGTCCTCACTATTCAGTAGTTTTCCTACACATTTATCTAATATTGATCTGGTAAACCACACAATTCTAAGAGGAAGTTATTGCACTTGTAGATTATAAGTAAAGTAATCCACATAAAACCAAGCAATTAAGAACTTTAAGAGTGGGGCTGGAGAAATCATCTGCCTTTCTTGTCACGTAGGATGAGGAATCTATTATGGGTTTTCTAGTTAACTCTTTATGCAAAAAGTACAAGGTTTAATCTTTTGCTTATTTTTACTTTTAACTGGTTTGGTACTCTCTAGAACCTTAGGAGTGGGGCTGGAGAAAAATCTCAGTGCTACAGATTCAATACAATGCCCAGCAAAATTCTTCATAGACCTCGAAAGAATACTCAACTTAATATGGAAAAGCAAAAAACCCAAGATAGCCAAAACAATCCTATACAATAAAGAACTTCTGGAGGCATCACAATCCCTGACTTCAAACTCTACTACAAAGCTACAGTACTGAAAACAGCCTGGTACTGGCATAAGAACAAACAGGAGGATCAATGGAACTGAATAGAAGACCAAGATATCAATCCACACATCTTCGAATACCTGATTTTTGACAAAGAAGCAAAAAAATTCAAATGGAAAAAATCATGTTTTAAGAGTGGTGCTGGCATAACTGGCTTTCAACATGTAGAAAAATGAAAATAGACCCGTATCTATCACCATGCACAAAACTCAAGTCCAAATGGGTCAAACACCTCAACATAAAGCCAGCCACACTGAACCTTATAGAAGAGAAAGTGGGAAATACACTTGAATGCATTGGCACAGGGAACCACTTCCTAAATATAACCCCAGCAGCACAGACACTGAGAGAAACAATTAATAAATGGAACTTCCTGAAACTGAGAAGCTTCTGTAAAGCAAAAGACACAGTCAACAAGACAAAATGACAGCCTACAGAATGGGAAAAGACCTTCACTAAACCTAAATCAGACAGAGGTCTGATCTCAAAAATATACAAAGAGCTCAAGAAATTGGACACCAAAAGAACACATAATCCAATTAAAAAATGGAGTACAGACCTAAACAGAGAACTCTCAACAGAAGAATCTAAAATGGCTGAAAGACACTTAAGGAAATGTTCAACATCCTTAGTCAGAGAAATGCAAATCAAAACAACTGAGATTCCATCTTACACCTGTAAGAATGGCCAAGATCAAAAACACTGATGACAACTTATGCTGGAGAGGTTGTGGGGAAAAGGGAACACTCCTGCATTGCTGGTGGGAATGCAAGCTGGTACAACCCCTTTGGATGTCAGTGTGGCGATTTCTCAGAAAAGTAGTAAACAACCTTCCTCAAGACCCAGTAATACCACTTTTGGGTATATACCCAAAGGATGCTCAATCGTGCCACAGGACATGTGCTCAACCATATTCATAGCAGCTTTGTTTGTCATAGCCAGAACCTGAAAACAACCTAAATGCCCCTCGACTGATAAGGATAAGGAAAATGTGGTACATTTACACAATGGAGTACTATGCAGCAGAATAAAATGACATCTTCAATTTTACAGGAAAATGGATGGAGCTAGAAAACATTATTTTGAGTGAGTTAACCCAGACACAGAAAGACAATTATCACATGTACTCACTCATAGGTGGTTTTTAAACATAAAGCAAAGAAAGCCAGCCTACAAACCACAATCCCAGAGAACTTAGACAACAATGTGGACACTAAAAGAGACTTACATAGGTCTAATCTACATAGGAAGTAGAAAAAGATCTCCTGAGTAAATTGGGAGCATGGGGACCTTGGGGGAGGTTTGGAGGGGGAGGGAAGAAGCAGGAGGGGAGCAGAGAAAAATGTAAAGCTCAATAAAAAGCAATAAAAAATATACATCTCCAGTATTGTGCTCTATGGGATACCTTAGTTAATAATTTTAAAATCCTGTTTTTAAAAAAAGTGGGGGGAGAAATATCTCAGTGGTTAAGAACAACAACTGCCTCAAGGTAAGTGTGGTGATGCATGGCCACTTTGATCCCAGCACTGGGGAGGCAGAGGCAGGCGGATCTGAGGCTGTCATCCTGGTCTACAGAGTGAGTCCTAGACACACTCTGTTTAAGATGAGTTTCTCTGTATAGTCATAGCAACTACCACCCAGCTACACTGACTGCTTTGCAGAAGACCAGAGTTCAATTCCTAGCACCCACATAGCTCACAGCCAACTAATTCCAGTGGCAGAAGTTCTGACACCTTTTTCTGAGCTCTGCAGGAACCAGGCATGCATGTGGCACAGACAACCATGCAGGCAGGCAAAAAACCATATACATAAAATGAAATTAAGATAAATAAATCTTATGGGTTATTAATATTTGTTTTTGTTTTTGTTTTTTAATTTTTCAAGTCTACAGAGCTAGAAAGAATCTCAGATGCTGAAGATACTATTGAGGAAATAAACTCACTGATCAAAGAAAACAGCAAATCCAACAAATTCTTAACACAAAACATCCAGGAAATCTGAGACACCATGAAAAGACTAAACCTAAGAATAATAGGGGTAGAAAAAGAAGAAGTTCAACTCAAAGTCCCAGAAAATATATTCAACAAAATTATAGAAGAAAACTTTCCCAACCTAAAGAAGGATATTCCTATGAAGTTACAAGAAGCATGTAGAACACCAAATAGACTAGATCAAAAAAATCCCTTACCATATAATAATCAAAACACAAAACATACAGAATAAATAACAAATATTAAGAGCTGCAAAGGAAAAAGGTCAAGTAACATATAAAGGTAAACCTATCAGAATTACACCTGACTTCTCTATGGAAACCATGAAAGACAGAAGGTCCTGGATAGATGTGCTGCAGACACTAAGAGACCATGGATGCAAGCCCAGACTACTATCCCCAGTAAAGCTTTATTTCACCATCAATGGAGAAAACAAGATATTCCAGGACAAAAGCAGATTTAAACAATATGTAGCCACAAGCCCAGCCTTACAAAAAGCACTAGAAGAAAAACCATAACCTAAGGAAGCCAGCAATACCCATAATAACATAGACATCTGACAACCCTCCACCAGCACAACTCAAAGAAGGGAAACACACAAACACTACAACCAAAAAATAACTGGAGTTAACAACCACTGGTCATTAACATCACCTAATATCAATGGACTCAATTCACCTATAAAAAGGCACAGTTTAAGAGAATGGATACAAAAACAGGATCCAGCATTCTGCTGTTTACAAGAAACACATCTCAACCTCAAAGACAGACATTACCTCAGAGTAAAGAGTTGAGAAAAGGTTTTTCAATCAAACAGACCTAAAAATAAGCGGGTGTGGCTTTTCAAACTAAAATCAATCAGAAGAGATGGAGAAGGACACTTTATACTCGTAGCAGGAACAATTCATCAGGATGAAGTCTCAATCCTGAATATCTATGCCACTAATATAAAAGTACCCACATATGTAAAAGAAGCATTACTAGAACTCAAAGCACACATCAAACCCCACACACCAATAGTAGGAGACTTCAACACTCTTATTTCACCAATGGACAGGTCAACCAAACAGAAACTTAACAGAGAAATAAGAGAACTATCAGATGTAATGAATCAAATGGACTTAATAGACATCTATAGAACATTACTCCCAAATAGGAAAGAATATACCTTCTTCTCAGCATCTTATGTAACCTTCTTGAAAACTGATCACATTCCTCAGTAACAAAGAAAACATCCCCAGATTAAAAAAATATTGTAGTAACCACCCGTGTCTTATCACTCACCATGGAATAAAGTTAGAATTTAATAACAGTACCACCCCCAGAAAGCCTACAAACTCATGGAAACTGAACAGTCAACTACTGAATCACCTCTGTGTCAAGGAAGAAATAAAGAAAGAAATTAAAGTCTTCCTTGAATTCAACAAAAATAAAGATACAACATACCTAAACCTATGAAAGCAGTGCTAAAAGGAAAGTTCATAGCACTAAGTGCCCACAAAAGAAAATGGAGAAAGCACACATTAGAGACTTAACAGCACACCTGAAAGCCCTAGGGGAAAAAAGAGGCAGATTCACCCAGGAGAAGTAGAAAACTGGAAGTAATCGAACTGAGGGCTGAAATGAACAAAATTGAAACACAGAAAACTGATGTGGGAGTGTCATCTGTCTATATGTTGTTTCAGTGGCTAATTAATAAAGAAAACTGCTTGGCCTGATAGGTCAGAACATAGGTAGGCGGGGCAGGACAAAAAGCAGGCCTGCCCGCAGCTCCATCTACAGAAAACAATTCAAAGAATCAATGAAACAAAGAGCTGGTTCTTTGAGAAAATCAACAAGATTGACAAACCCCTGTCCAAACTAATCAAACGGCAGAGAGAGAACACGTAAATTAACAAGATCAGAAATGAAAAGGGGGACATAACAACAGACACTGAGGAAATTCAAAGAATCATTAGGTCTTACTACAAAAGCCTGTCTCCACAAAATTGGAAAATGTAATAGAAATGGACAATATTTTAGAAAGATACCATATACCAAAATTAAATCAAGACCAGGTTGAGTCTTTGTGTGGTTTAGGTATCAGGGTAATTGTAGCTTCATAAAAGGAATTTGGCAATGACTCTTCTGTTTCTATATTATGAAATACCTTAAGGAGTATAGGTATTAGGTCTTCTTGGAAGTTCTGGTAGAATTCTGCATTGAACCCATCAGGTCCTGGGCTCTTTTTGGTAGGGAGGTTTCTGATAACAGTTTCCAATTCTTCGCGACTAACAGGACTATTTAGAGCATTTACCTGGTCCTGGTTTAACTTTGGTATATGGTACTTACCTAAAAAAGTGTCCATTTCTTTTACATTTTCCAATAACCCAGGCCCAAAAAGATGAACATGGGATGTCCTCACTCATAATTGGTTTCTAGCCATAAATAAAGGACATCAAGCCTATAATTCGTAAAAAAAATCCTAGAGAAGCTATATAAGAAGGTGAACCCAAAGAAAAACATATAGTTTTCCTCCTGGATATTGGAAGTAGACAAGATTGCCGGACAAAAAATGGGAACATGGGGGTGGGGTGGGATGGGGGAATGGGGGGATCGGGAGAGAAAAGTGTGAAGTGGAGGATGGGAAGACCTTGGGGGAATAGGATGGTTGGGATATAGGAAGGGTGGATATGGAAACAAGGAATTATATATCTTAGTTAAGGGAGCCATTCTAGGGTTGGCAGAGACTTGACTCTAGAGAGGTTCCCAGGTGTCCAGGAAGATGCCCCCAGCTAGTTCCTTGGGCAGCTGAGGAGAGGGAGCCAGAAATGTCCAGATCCTATTGCCATACTCATGAATATTTTGCATATCACCATAGAACCTTCACCTGGCATTGGATGGAGAAAATGACAGAGCCCCACATAGGAGCACTGGACTGAGCTCTCAAGGTCCTGATGAGGAGCAAAAGGAGGGAGATCATGAGCAAGGAAGCCAGGACTGTGAGGAGTGCATTTACCCATTGAGACGGTGGGACAGATCTAACGGGAGACCACCAAGTCCAGTTGGAATGGGACTGATGGAACAGGGGACCAAACCGGACTCTCTGAATGTGGCTGACAGTGGAGGAGGACTGAGAAACCAAGGACAACGGCGATGAACATGAACTCTACAGCATGGACGGGCTCACTGTGAGCCTTGTCAGTTTGGTTGCTCACCTTCCTGGACTTAGGGGGAGCTGGGAGGACCTTGGACTTAACATAGTCAAGGGAACCCTGATGGCTCTTTGTCTTTGGAGAGGGGTGAAGTGGGGGTATGGGTGGAAGGGAGGGGAGGAAGGGGGAGGAGGAGGGGAGGAGATGGAAATCTTTAATAAAAAAATGAGAAAAAAATCAAGACCAGGTAAGCAATTTAAATAAGTCATGAGGAAATAGAAGCTGTCATCAAAAAACCCCTAACCAGAAAAAAAGCCCAAGGCCATATGGTTTTAGTGCAGAATTCTACCAAAACTTCCAAGAAGAGTTAATACCTATACTCCTTGATGTCTTCCACATAATAGAAACAGAAGAGTCATTGACAAACTCTTTTTATGAAGCTACAGTTACCCTGATACCAAAACCACACCAAGACTCAACCAAGAAAGAGAATTTCAAACCAGTCTCACTCATAAACATTGATGCACAAATTCTCATTAAAATACTGGCAAATAAAAGCCAAGAACACATCAAAAAATTATCCATTATGATTATCCATTATTGATTATCCTTATCAAGTAGGCTTCATCCCAGAGATGCAAGGCTGGTTCAACATACGAAAATCTATCAATATAATCCATCATATAAATAAATTGAAAGAAAAATCCACATGATCATTTCATTAGATGCCGAAAAAGCATTTGACAAACACCCCTCTATGATAAAGGTACTGGAGAGATTAGAGATACAAGGATTATATCTAAATATAATAAAAAGCAAGATACAGCAAGCGGGCAACTAACATCAAATTAAATGGAAAGAAACTCAAAACAATTCCACTAAAATCAGGAACAAGACAGAGCTGTCCACCCTCTCCATATCTCTTCAGTGGTTTTGATCTTGGCCATTCTTAAATAGTGTTAGATAGAATCTCAGAGTTGCTTTGATTTGCATTTCTCTTATTACTAAGGATATTGAACATTTCCTTAAGTGTCTTTCAGCCATTTTAGATTTCTCTGTTGAGAGTTCTCTGTTTATGTCTGTACTCTATTTTTTATTGGATTATGTGCTCTTTTGGCGAGCAATTTCTTGAGTTCTTTGTATATTTTGGAGATCAGACTTCTTTCTGATGTAGGGTTAGTGAAGATCTTTTCCCATTCTGTAGGCTGTTGTTTTCTCTTGTTGACCATGTCCTTTGCTTTACAGAAGCTTTTCAGTTTCAGGAGGTTCCATTTATTAATTGTTTCTCTCAGTGTCTGTGCTGCTGGGGTTTTATTTAGGTAGTGGTTCCTAAATGTATATGTATGTATATGTGTGTATGTATATATATTTATATACATACATATGTATGTATATATTTGTGTGTATATATAATGTGACAAAGTTACAACTCATTTTTCAGGACAGATAGACATGTCCAGAATTTATACCCTTTCTAACTTTTGAACAGAGGCATGGTTTTTACTCAGATACCCTATATAACAGTGAACATGAAAATGGCTTGCTGAAAAAGGCTAGAAAAGCCATTAATGACATTTCTACCACTCTCTCCTTTAACATCTTTAACATGCCACAATTACAGTCAGTAGATTACCGGACCGCTGGGGATATCAAGACCCTAGGAGGACAGATAGACAGGGTCCAACATTTATCAACTGTACTCAAAGGTCCTGTTGCCTATTCCCATAAAATTACAGCCCTGTGTTCTGTATTTGATGTGATTGGTAGGGTGTTTGGATTTGATCACACTTGCTTCCTCACATGTAACTTATTCCACCGGATAGCGGGATGCTTTCAGCTTTTCGTATTCATCATATTGGCCCCTTTGGGGTGAAAACTCCTTATGATCATTTTGAGCTTGTTTAACAAACTTCATTTCAGGAAGAACCAAATGGCAGAGACTACTATCTCACCAGAAGGAACGGATTATCTCGATCTGGCAGACACATCTGTGCAGACTGTGACTGGAGAACCTTCTTCTGGAGATGTTTCCTCTCTATGGAGACATAGTGACACCACATGCCAGCAATGTTGTGTTCTGTATTCTTGGTTATACTCCACTAAGAAAATGTCATTTTTGCCAAAAAGAGATCGTCAGTATACACTGGTATCATACCCGTTATGGATGCCTCCAGCGACTCACTAGACTTGGTGTTGCTCTATATCCGCCACCTGCTTTATCATGATATTAGCCTACAGAGAACTGAAAAACAACCCTGGAAACTAATTATGAAACCCCCTGGACTCTTAGATGTTCTCATTTTTTTTTAAAAAAAAAAAAAAAAAGAATACTTGGAGAAGAGCGGCGGAAGAAAGTCGTTGGCAATGACAGTCATGGAGCACGGCAATGAACCTCGGTCCGCGCGGCTGGCACTGGAGACCAAGGGCCTGAGAATTCCCCCGCGTCACAGTGGGTTCCCTACCGGCCAGCTACGACTGCTGCCGCCTCTTCAACTGCATCCTTCTCTACGCTGTGATCCAGAAACTCGCAGTCCGACTGAGGGCGTTGAGGCAGAGGCAGCTGGACCAAGCTGAGGCTGTTCTGGGAACCTGATGTTGTTAAGCAACAAGAGGCTTTAGCAGCTGCTAGTCTGAGAATGCAGGAAGCTCTAAATGGCCAAGGTGAAAACCCTAAGGATAAACTAAGACAGCTTGAAGAAGGGAAAAGGAGGCAGAAGATTGAAATGTGGGACAGCATGCAAGAAGGCAGAAGTTACCGAAGAAATACAGGAAGAACTCAGGAAGAAGATGATGCTGGACCTTCTACTTCATCTGTCACCTCCAAAGGAAATCTGACAAAAAGCCTTTGCGGGGAGGTGGTTATAACCCTCTGACTAGTGAAGGGAGTAGAACCTGCCCCTGGAGACACACCTTCACAGTGACTGGCCGAAGAGAGGTGGCCATTCTTAACTACCTGTATTTTAAGGGCTTTGGTCAGTATGAGATATAGACATTGCCGTTAGGTCACACTCTACATAGAGACAAGGCAGCCATCAGTTTCATGGCTACTTGCTAGCTGGTAGGTTGAAGGCCTCTTGCTGTTTAGCAGACTCTTTGAAGGAGGCCCAGTGGTGACCTTTTGGCGTAGAAGTCCTTACTAATAGGACAGTTTCTGTGACAGGATGCGTTGAATGATGATGTCTTCCTTATAAATGGTGAGCCCACCAGTGAGGATTACTGATATTCACAGTTGATCAGATTTGCTTCTGTATATTTATGAGTATGTACAGAACTTTGTAAAAAAAAAAGAATGAATGAATGAATGAACGAACGAACGAACGAACAAATGAAAAGAAAAAAAGTTAAATACTTAAAAAGTTTTAAAAAATGGTCCACAGCCACAAGCCCCATTCTCCGACTTGATCAAACTGGGATGATGATCCACTATGATTGGCTCAGCTTAGAATACTACAGCTCTAACCCTACTGACCTCCCTTGTTTGAAAGTAATCACATTCCCTTTCATTTCTAAATGTGCTTTTTCATGTTGGCCTCTATCAAACCTGAAGTACAAATCTGGGGATGTACATCCATGTCATAGGGATGGATCCTTCCTTGCACAGCAAGTTTCTGTGGTCCAGCACCAGACATTTAGTCCATGTCTTTCTAGTCAATTTCTTCGACAATAGTATGTTCCACTGCCTAACTAAGGTTTATCTCTTCACATTTGCTCGCCTACCAGTGATTGAAATGTCCAGGGTTTCTCTGTGTAGTCCTGGCTGCCCTGAAACTCACTTCATAGACCAGGCTGACCTTGAACTCACAGAGACTTGCTTGCCTTGGCTCCCAAGTATTGGTTTTAAACGCGTGTGCCACCATGCCCAGTTGATGTTAAGAATTCTTTTTTGCCACAGAAATTTTCTTTTTTTAAAATTTTTTAAAAAGAAAACAAACTATTTTTTTTCATTTTATATACCAATCCCAGTTCCCACTCCCTCCCCTCCTCCTATCCTCTTCAACTTCCCCTAACCCTACCCGCAACCACTCCCCAAATAAGTCAAAACACATTGTTCCAAGGAAGGACCAATGCCCTCTCCACTATATCCAGGATGAGAAAGGTATCCATCCAAAGAGAGTGGGTTCCAAAAAGCCAGTTCATGCAGCAGGGGCAAATCCTGATGCCACTCCCAATGGCCCCGCAGTCTGCCCAAACTACACAACCATCACCCACATTCAGAGGGTCTACCTTGGTCCTATGCTGATTTCTTCCCTGTCCAGCCAGAATTGGTGAGCTTCCATTAGCTTAGGTAAGCTTTTTCAGTGAGTATACACATCATGGTCCTGACCTCATATTCTTACTCCTCCCACTCTTCAATTGGTCTTTGGAGCTCAGACCAGTGCTCTGCTGTGGGTTTCTGCCCCTGTCTCCATCAGTTGCAAAATGAAGGTTCTATGGTGACATTTAATATAGTTATCAATCTGACTACAGGGCAAGGCTAGTTCGGGCACCCTCTCCACCATTGCTTAGGGTCTTAGCTGGAGTCAATCTCCCATGCTCTTGGTTAGGTAGAATCAGCATAATAAAAATGACAATCCTACCAGAAGCAATCTATAAATTTAATTCAATCACCCATTAACACAATTCTTTACAGACCTTGAAAGAACAATAATCAACTTCTTATGGAAAAAAAATTCAAGATAGCCAAAACAAGTTCTGGATGGACCTTCCAGAGTCATCACCACCCCTGATATCAAGCTCTATTACAGAGCTAAAGTAATAAAAACAGCTTGGTATGGCATAAAAACAGACAGGTTGACCAATGTGATCAAATCAAAGACCCAGATGTTAATCTACATACCTATGAACACCTGATATTTTATTTTAAAAAAGCCAAAATTATACAATGGAAAAAAAGAAAGCATCTTTAACAAATAGTGCTGGCATAATAACTGGATGCCAACATGTAGAAGAATGCAAATAGATTTATATCCATCCCCATGCACAAAACTCAAGTCTAAATGGATTAAAGACCTCAATATAAATCCAATCACACTGAACCTGATAGAAGAGAAAATGGGAAGTAGCCTTCAATGCATGGGCATAGGAAACCACTTCCTAAATATAATATCAGTAGCACAGACACTGAGAGCAACAATAAATAAATGGGACCTCCTGAAACTGAGAAGCTTCTGTAAATCAAAGGACACAGTTAATAAGACAAAAAGACAGCCTACTGAATGGGAAAAAAATCTTCACCAACCCCATATCATACAGAGAACTGATCTCCAAAATATATAAAGAACTCAAGAAATTATACATCAAAATTCCAAATAATCCAATTAAAAATGGGGTACAGATCTAAACAGAGAATTCTCAACAGAAGAATCCCAAATAGCTGAAAGGCACTTAAGGAAATGTTCAACATCCTTAGCCATTAGGGAAATGCAAATCAAAATGACTCTGAGATACCGTTTTACACCAGTCAAAATGGCTAAGATCAAAAATACCAATGATAGCTTATGCTGGAAAGGATGTAGAGTAAGGGGAATACTTCTTCATTGCTGGTGGGAATGCAAACTTGTACAACCACTCTGGAAATCAACATGGCTGTTTGTCAGAAAACTGGGAGTCAACCTACCTCCAGACCCAGCAATATCAATCTTGGGCATATACCCAAAGGATGCTCAATCATACTACAAGGACATTTGTTCAACTATGTTCATAGCAGCATTATTTGTAATAGCCAGAACCTGGAAACTACCTAGATGCCCCTCAACTGAAGACTGGATAAAGAAGATGTGGCATATTTATGCATTAGAGTACTACTAAGTGGGAAAAAAACAATGACATCTTGAAATTTGCATGAAAATGGATGGAAATAGAAAAAAAACATCCTAAGTGAGGTAACTCAGACCCAGAAAGATGAACATGGTATGTACTCTTCATAAGTGGACACTAGCCGTAAAACAAACGATAATGAGCCTATCGTCCACCACCCTAGAGAAGGTAAGTAACAAGGTCAACACTAAGAAAAACATACACATCCCTGGAAGGGGAAATAGACAAGATCTCCTGATAAAATTGGGAGCAATGAGGGTGGGGTGGTGGAGAAGAGAGAGTGGAAGGGGAGGAGGATGGCAGAAGGGGAGAGGGGGAGGAGAACTTGAGGGAATGGGATAGTCGAGATGGGGGAAGGACAGAGACAGAGAGCAAGGAAAGAGATATTTTTATTGAGGGAGCCATTATGGGGCTAGCAAGAAACCTGGCACTAGAGAAATTCCCAAGATGTCAAGAATTCTTACGTGGAAAAAAAATCTTACGTGTAGCCCTCACTGAACTACGTGTCTGGTGTTCTGTGTTACACGGGCTATTCGAAGAAGGAGGGTCCATCCAGAATGTAATGTTAGGCTTTCTGGCAGCAAGAAAGAACAGTGTCTGTGAACTGAACCTTGAATCTCTGTTTAGAGCATATTTATTGATTGATACACAAAGGTTGTGTTTGGGGTACCAAGGCCTCTATGATCTATCCTTTATATTCTCTGGAGGAAGCCATCACACCCCTGCAACCTTTAGTCCTCTTGTGTACTGTGTGCAATACCCAATAATTCAAGACACTCCAAGTGTCCCTGGATAGTCTTGTGACTAAAGCCACGCAGTAGATGAAAAACCCTTTTAGAAAAACAACTCTATAAACCATAGAAAGCACTGTTCCCTACAGTGATTTCTTCAAGTTCTAGGTATCTTCAACAAACACTAATACATTCTACTGTTACCCTAGACACAGTGAGAAACAACTAGTACATTCTAGTTACAAAGACTCTACTAGATTCCACTACACTAGGGGACGGAATGTGATGAGCATAATAAAAAAATGCCTTTTAGACATATGGGAACGGCTTAATCAGGAACCACATTCTAGCCCAGGCTGTACCTGATAACCAGAACCCAGTGACATCATTTATTTACTCAAGATAACCAGTCATGTGACGATGCCCAACAAAGCGGAGCAGTGTTGGCACACATCTTTAATCCCAGGACTCGGGAGGCAGAGGTAGAAGATCTCTGTGAGTTTGAGGCCAGTCTGGTCTACAAAGGGAGTTTCAAGACAGCCAAGCCTGTAACAGAGAAACCCTGTCTCGAAAATCCACAAAAAAAGATTCTACCAATGAACTGCATCCCTACCTCCAGGTATTTAAATCCAGTGTCATGTCAACACTTGGCCATCACAGCCAAGTACTTCTAGGTACTTCTTTGTAGGCCATCCTGGTCTACAAAGGGAATTCCAGGACAGCCAGGACTGTTACACAGAGAAACCTTGTCTTTAAAAAAAAAGGAGCAAAAAGAATTTGATAGAAGGTGTTTGAAGAGAACAGATGAAATCAATACAGGCTGTATTTGGTTTGGTTTCTGTTCTGATTTTTGTTTCTGTGTTTTAGCTTCTTTACCTTCATGTTGCCTCAATATTGTCTTAGAATTCTATTTTCTCAGAATTGTTGGAACACAGTTCAGAAACGTAGTCGTGTAAGAATCCTGAGTGCTGGCCGGGCGGTGGTGGCGCACACCTTTAATCCCAGCACTCGAGAGGCAGAGGCAGGCGGATCTCTGTGAGTTCGAGACCAGCCTGGTCTACAAGAGCTAGCTCCAGGACAGGCTCCAAAGCCACAGAGAAGCCCTGTCTCGAAAAACCAAAAAAAAAAAAAAAAGAATCCTGAGTGCTCGTGAGAACACTTTGAGAAAACAAGACAAGAGTCTTAAGACCTCAGTTTCTTCAAAACACTGAATTGTTCTTGGATGGCGTTTTCATGCTCCTCCAAGGTACGGTGGAGAGGAGCGAATTTACTTCACATAATTCATGATTGCTTGCAGTTGTTAACCAATCAAATGTTTAAACTATCCTTTGTCTTAGTCAGCATTACTATTGCCGTGACGAAACACCAAGACTAAAGGCAAGTTGGGGAGGAAAAGGTTTATTTATTTATTTTTTTTTTTTTTTTGGGGTTTTTCGAGACAGGGCTTCTCTGTGGCTTTGGAGCCTGTCCTGGAGCTAGGAAAAGGTTTATTTTACTCACAGTTTCATATAACAGTTCAT
Source organism: Arvicola amphibius (assembly GCF_903992535.2). Classification (NCBI taxonomy): domain Eukaryota; kingdom Metazoa; phylum Chordata; class Mammalia; order Rodentia; family Cricetidae; genus Arvicola; species Arvicola amphibius. Next base: position 113,952,706 of record NC_052051.1, on the reverse strand, counting down.
CATCAAAGGAACTCAAGCAGGGCAGGAACCTGGAGGTAGGAGCTGATGCAGGGGCCATGGAGGAGTGTTGCTTACTGTTTTATTTCTCATGGTTTACTCAACCTGCTTTTTTTTCCAGTTTATTTATTTTTTATTAAAAATTGCCATCTCCTCCCCTCCTCCTCCCCCTTCTCTCCCCTCCCCTCCACCCACACCCCCACTCCCTCCCTCTCCAGGCCAAAGAGCCTGCTTTTTTTTTATAGAACCCCGGTTCTATAAAACCTCTACAGGAAGTAGAGGTGGGTCAATAAGAACAGAATTCTGGGAAAAAGGAAGTCTTAGTATGCAGTCCTGACCCTTCTACAGAAGAAGCAAGCTGTGACTGCCTCGCTGAATAAGGTACTGAGCCACATGGCTAACATAGACAAGAATAATGGGCTAATATAAGTTATAAATGGACCAATCAGTTTATAACTAATGTAGACCTTTGTGTGATTTCTTTGGGACTTAACGATTGTGGGAACCCGACAGGACAGAAAATCTCAGTCAACACTGTGGGAGCCATGGAAAAACCATGGTATCTACATGTGAAAGCCACATGCAAAGTTGGCGGTAAGCCACGGTACTGTAGGAGCCACAGTAAGCTGTGTGGGTGCATGTGGGTGGCAGAAAGTTGAGGGTGCCACAGGAAGCCTGGGCAGATGGGTAGGGCAGGAAAGGAAGATATTCTGGAGCAGATGGGAATTGGGACTGCTAGTTGTTCTCCTGAACCCAGGTGGCTAGGTTTGGGTCCAGTTCTGTGTTGTGCTGGTGGCTAAAAAGTCTTAGGCAAATGACTTTTTTTTCATGAATTTGTAATCCAAATGGGTGCCACATATAGCACGATTAATAAAAACTCAGAGACGGATATTGGGGTTCAACGTGAGGTCAGAAAAGCAAAACAGCTAGCTACTGGCTCTTACTTCTACCTCAGTCTGAAATGGTGATCATGCCTCCAGGAACCTCAGAATGAGACTGTGTCTGAGAGCTGTCTCCTTCCATTTTATAGTCCTCTCTAGGGCTGGGATTAAAGGCGTGCACCACTATTGACCGATTTCTATGGCAAACTAGTGTGGCTAATGAGATTAAAGGTGTGTGTCACCACTGCCTGGTCTGTAAGGCTGACCAGTGCAGCTGTTTTACTTTCTTATTATAAAGCAAACTTTATTTATTAAATACAAATGAAATATCACTACAATGGAGGAATGTGCTTATGGCTTGCTCTCTGTGGATTGCTCAGTTGACTTTCTTATAAAGCCTAGAACCACCTGCCTAGGGATGGTGTGACAGTGGGATGGACTCTCTCTTCTCTAACAATGCCACACCCCCCAGTAGTGCCACTCCATATGAGGCCCAGTTACATCCAAACTACCACATTCCTGGCCCCCATAAGCTTGTAGCAATATCATGATGCAAAATGTATTTAATCCAACTTTGAAAGTCCCCATAGTCTATCACAGTCTCAACAATGTTTCAAAGTCCAAAGTTCAAAGTCTCTTTGAATTCTGGGGAGGTGGAGATCAGAGAATCTCTGGTGTTTGCTACCAGTTAGTCTAGCATAATGGGTGAACTCCAGTGTTGGGCAAGCACAGGGACGCTCTTAAAGCCTAAAAGAAATTAACCAATTAACAATTGTTGGGAAGGCTGACCAATCCCTTGTCTGAGGGGCGTGGCCGCTCCAGGGCAAAAAATACCTTTAAAAGAATCGGGTTTGAGTAAGCTCCGTCCTCTTGGTTCCCTGCTCTTCGCTGGAACCTTGGCTCTGTAAGTTTGCTCCACTTCCTTCCTTTATTAAAGCTGATTATTTCGGACAAGGCTAGTTTTGATTATTGCCGCCCGACTGCCATGCTACAGACAATAAAGTAAAACATCTCACAGACATGACATATATATATATATATATATATATATATATATATATACATACACATACATAAACCTAGAGCAACTAAATTTGAAACCATTCAGGAACTTTTTGGAACTGGTAAGCAAAACAATGAGTACAGAAAAAGACAATAGTAAAGACTTAACATCACCAGTACTTCTCAGAGTCAGAGATGATTACCAAGAGTTTTAGCACCGGATGGTGGTGGCACATGCCTTTAATCCCAGCACTCGGGAGGCAGAGGCAGGTGGATCTCTGTGAGTTTGAGGCCAGCCTGGTCTACAAGAGCTAGTTCAAGGGCAAGCTCCAAAACTACATAGAAACCCTGTCTCAAAAAAAAAAAACAGAAAAAAGAGAGTTTTAGCTACTTAAACCATCACTATTTCTGAAAAGTCAGCAAATTTACTGTATATACAGACTGTATAAAAGATCTAAAAGATATTAAGCAAACAGTAGTATCTTATGGCATGTATTTGCCATATGTGAGGCAGCTGGTAAAGACGGGCTTTGAGAAATAAGGTTACTCCACATGATTGGCTTCAGTTAGTCTCAGTTGTGTTACACCATGGTCAACAGCTACAGTGGAAGAGTGAATGGAGGAAGCTAAGGTCCCTGAACATCAAGGTAGAGTCAGAGGCTTTGAGACCTCCCAAGATCAAATTATTGGTGAGGGCTCTTATGCTGATCTGGATAGTCAAGCTATATACAATGAACACATATTGTCCCTATGCTGTGCAGCAGCCTTGAAAGCTTGGGACAAGATTCAAGAACTAGGAAAAAGAATTGAACCATATACTAAAGTTATACAAGGCCCAAGAGAACCATTTAGTGACTTTTTACAAAGATTAGCTAAAGCTATACAAATAGAAGCAGCAGATCCAGAAGTTATATAAGTACTCACTGTATTGAAAATGCTAATGTAGAATGTAAAAAGATACTTGGGCCCTTAAAGGTCAGGGCCCAATGGACAAACGGATCCTACACACTGCCAATGTTGAGTCCTTTGACTATAACACTGAAACTTGGGTCAGAGAAGCAATTCCCAAAGGTATAAAGAGATATCAAAATACCAAATGTTTTAATTGTGGTAGAATAAGCCATCTGAAAAGGGATGGTAGACAGGGCATTCCTAGAAATAGTGTTTCCTTTGAGAATGACCCAAAATTGAAGGCACCAACCTTTTGGATTATGCAGATGGTGTAGCAAAGGCTGAAACTGTACCAATAAATGCAGGCCAAAAAGAGACAAACAAGACAACCTGTTTCCATTGGGAAAATCCTTGGGGGGTCTCTAGCAGTCTCCCAGGTCAAATGTGGTCCAGTCATTCCCAGTAACTGTGGAACACACACCTCCCCTGGAAAATTAGAAAATCCAGTGCCTGTTGTATATAAACCATACTTCTCTGGATGATAGAATAACCTTGGAGGATGAATCGAAGATTCCAATAGAAAATTGGAAATGTATATTTTGGCAGACTTCTACAAATGATCAAAGACCAACCTGAGAATACAAATAAACAATATTATAATTGAAGAACTATTATAAATAGGTGCAGATGGAACTATTATTATTCCAGAATCTTGGCATTCAAATTGACTTCTTAGGATGCAGATGTTCAATTCCTAGGAATAGGAATCCTATCTCAGATAAAACAGCAAGAAATGGATTGAATGCATAGGGCCAGAAGAAAAGAGAGAGAGGTTGAGGCCATATGTGTCTAATATAGCAGTGAATGTATGGGGTCATGATCTGTTACAATGGAATACTCAGATTAACATTCCTGCAGTCTCAGAAATGGGCCATAATCCACCTTATGTTTCTGGGAAGGATAATATAAGGTACTATAAGGAACAGTCACCAACCATTCATGCTGTACAAAAACACAGAACAACAACTAGCAAACTATCAGAGATATAAATAGCTCTACCTTTAAAATGGTTAACTAAGAAACCTATATGGGTTAAGTAATGGCCTTTAACAAAGAGAAACTGTAGGTTTTAGAACAGCTGGTATAAGAACTAGATGCCCAGAATATTGAAGAACCAACAGGCCCTTGAAACTCTCCTGTATTTTTTGTTAAAGAGAAATATAGCCCACCCTTTGCCAATATTTTATTAGCCTTTGGAACTGATACATAAGCAATTTCCTAAATGTATAGTTTACCATTACATGAACATTTACTATCTGATTCAAATGTAGATATTTTAGTAAGAATGTTTAAAGAAGTAAAGGAAATTTTTATCTTCTTTGAGATTAAAGACTGCTCCTGAAAAAATACAAAGAAGATATTCTATTAATTATTTAGGTTATAAAATAAGTTTACAGAAAATTAGATCCCAAAAGGTGAAAATTAAGAAAGATAGATTTTAGGTTCTTAATGACTTTAAAGATTTCCAGGAAACAGTTCCCATATATGAACCACTATTGGGATAAGTCCTGATGACCTAATAAATTTAAACAAAATCTTAGATGGTGACAAGGACTTAAACAGTCCCAGGGGATTATCAGCTGAAGCTGAGAGAGAATTGACTTTGATTGAAAAGAAAGCAATCACGTGGTTCCAAATCTTAACTGCATTCTAGTCATATTGTACTCCAAACATTTCCCTTCAGGAATTTTAATGCAAAGGAAAGATATTATCTTAGAATGGATCTTTTCACCACATAAACCAACTAGAAAATTAAAAACGTATGTGGAAAAGGTCTCTGAGTTAATTATAAAAGGAAAATTGAGACTTCATCAATTAGCAAGAATAGACCCAGCAGAAATTGTAATACCATTCACTAATGAAATTGACAAGTTATGGGAAGAAAGTGAACCCTGGCAAAGGGCTTATAGTAACTTTTTGAGAGAGAATGACAACAACTATCCCAAAAGCAAGAGAATTCAAATTATAAAGAGAACTACTGGATCGTTCCTTGCATTGTACAGGACACACCAATAACTGGAGGCCCCATATTCTATACTGATGCAAATAAATCATGAAAGGCAGGTTACAAATCAGAAGATTTAAGTAAAGTAGAACAAAGCCCTTATGATTCTGTCCAAAAGTCAGAAATATATGCTATTCTTATGGTACTAAGGGATTTTGAAGAACCTCTCAACATAGTTCAGATTCACAATATGCAAAAATAGTTGTTTTGCATATTAAAACCACTGAATTTATACCAGATGATATAGAATTGACTTCATTATTTATTCAGGTACGAGATATAATCTGGAATAGGCATCATCCCATATACATAACACACATCTGAACCCATATGGGTCTACAAGGTCCTCTACCACAAGGTAATGCATAGATTGATCAATTATTGTTTGGAAATATGCTAAAGGCCTCAGAATTTCATTGTAAGGCAGCTATGCTCACCACTATACCACCAATGCCTGCTCAGAATTTCATTTAAAAAAAATCATGTCAATAGCAAAGGTTTAAAAAAAACTTTTCCATCACATGGAAACCAGTCAAGGAAATTATAAAGGAATACCCTACTTTTTCTTTATATAACCAAACACCACTACCTGGGGGAAGTAGCTCAAAGGGTACTCAAAGGAACAGAATCAGGCATATGGATGTGTCCCATTTTGTATAATTTGGAAAACTAAAATATGTATACCACACCATTCAGGTTTTCAATGAACAACTTCTTTGAGTTCAAAAAAGGTTGATTCAACTGAGGTTCCTTCCTCTCTGATGACACTAGCTTGTGTAAACTTTACCCCAAACCAGCCAGTGCAATGGCCCTGTACAGATGACTCAAGGGGTAAGAGTGTTAGTGATCAACTGGGAAAGGCTGAGACCATGGTGGGTGGTGCCATCCTGAGCTGGTAGGCCTAGGTTCTGCAATAAAACCGCATGAGCAAACCATGGGGAGCAGACCAGTAAGCAGCACTCCTCAGGACTCTGCTTCAGCCCCTGCCTCCAGATTCCTGTCCTGTGTGAGTTCCTGTCCTGAATTTCTTTTGCTGATGAATGACAATGTAGAAGTATAAGCTGAATAAACCCTTTCTTCCCCCCCCCCCAAAAAAAGGTTAATTCAATTCAGTAATTACACATTTACTAGAAGTTATGGTCATCATGGGTATACAGGCACAATTAAAAACAGACAATGGTCCAGCATATGTCTCTAAGAAAATGAAAACAGTTTTTGTTTATTATAATATAAAGCATATTAAAGGTATACCAAATAATCCTACAGGTCAGGTAGTTATAGAAGATCAAATTAAACTATAAAGGATATGTTAAATAAACAGAAAGGGATGATAAATACCCCCAGAGATATAGACCTAGACAGAGAACTCTCAACAGAGGAATCTAAAATGTCTGAAAGACACTTAAGAAAATGCTCAGGGGCTGGAGAGATGGCTCAGAGGTTAAGAGCACTGCCTGCTCTTCCAAAGGTCCTAAGTTCAATTCCCAGCAACCACATGGTGGCTCACAACCATCTGTAATGGGTCTGGTGCCCTCTTCTGGCCTACAGACACACACACAGACAGAATATTGCATACATAATAAATAAATAAATATTTTTTAAAAAAAAGAAAATGCTCAACATCCTTGTCCATCAGAGAAATGCAAATCAAAACAACTCTGAGATTCCATCTTACACTTATAAGAATGGCCAAGATCAAAACACTGATGACAACTTATGCTGGAGAGTATATGGGGTAAAGGAAATACTCCTCCTTTGCTAGTGGGAATGCAAGCTGGTACAGCTTCTTTGGATATCAGTATGGAAATTTCTCAGAAAATTAGGAAACAACCTTTCTCAAGACCCAGCAATACCACTTTTGGGTATATACCCAAAGGATGTTCAATCATATCACAAGGACATGTGCTCAGTTATATTCATAGCAGCATTATTTGTCATAACCAGAACCTGGAAACAACCTAAATGCTCTTCAACTGAAGAATGGATAAGGAAAAATGTGGTACATTTACACAATGGAGTACTACACAGCAGAAAAAAAATAATGACATCTTGAAATTTGTGGGCAAATGGATGGAGCTAGAAAACATAATATTGAGTAAAGTAATCCAGACATAGAAAGACAAATATAAGATGTGCTCAGTCATAAGTGGCATTTAGACATAAAGCAAAAAGGAAAACCAGCTTACAATTCACAATCCCAGAGAACCTAGACAACAAAGAGGACCCCCCCCCAAAAAAAAAAACATGGATCTAATGTACATGGAAAGTAGAAAAAGACAAGATCTCCTGAGTAAATTGGGAGCATGGGGATCATGGAAGAGGGTAGAAGAGGAGGGGAGAGGAAGGGAGGGCAGTGAAGAAAAATATATAACTCAATAAAGACAATTTTTAAAAAGTAAAAATAAATACCCCCAGAAATAGATTGCACAAGGCTTTATTAACCTTGAATTTTCTTAATGCTAATAAAAAAGGAACAACAGCAACAGAGAGACACTGAACAATTAAAAACACTTCTGAATTCAATCAGATGGTGTACTTCCACGTGCATTGACTTGAAAATGGAAACCAGGAGATGTGCTGCATCAGGGAAGGGGTCTCACTCTTATTTCCACAGGAGAAGAAAAGGTATACCATAAAAATTAATCAAGATTCGGTTTGAAATAGAGAAACCTCTTGATAAAGAGAAATGACAACTCATCCACAGAGGTGACAATCCTACAAGTTGTAAGAAACCCTCACAAGGGTTGTGTCAGGGTTCTGTTCTTGTCTTTGAGTGAAAATAGAAAATACCCATCTTCAAGAGGTCAAGAGACCTTAACCATCTAGACACCTAAAGAAGAAAATATATCTGTCCAGAAAGAATCGCCAAGCAAAGAAAAAATCTGATTTATGATACCAATATTCTCTGTAGGGTAAAATCTCAGTACCTAAACACATTTCTCCTTACTTGTCAATATAATGGTAGTCCTGACTCAGCTACAGAGAAACCCTGTCTCAAAAAACCAAAAAGAAAATCAAAGCTGGCTTTGGAGTTGGACTGTGGCTCTCTCCTTCTCTAAATCCAAGCATTCTCTTAGAAGAAAACTCAGAGTTTCTGTCTCATATCAGGAGAACCACCTTGTGTGGAACAGAAAGAAAATAAAAATCTGGGGACTAAGGTTATCAAAAATTCTACTTCTCCCTATACCTATTTTGTCTTTATGGTACATTTCTTTGAATATATGTCTATCAAAATTTAAACTTTTCCTTTTGATATGAATAATATTTAAGTTTTCAACAGTGAACAATAAATTTTCCTACAGCAATCTCTGAATCTCTGTGGTTTGTAGGCAGGGTGTCATATTCTTAAACTTACTTCCTGCTGTCTGGAGGTGATGGCATCTTTAGGGGATCCTGAAAAGAAAAATTTTTTTTTAATTGTCAAGTCTTGTATCATTTTTTTGTCCAGTCTATGTGTAATGGGAAAGTGCAGGACTTTTCTGAAGTCTCTGTGAAGAAGATGGGGCCCCACGATGATTTTACCTAGTTCATATGATGTCATTCAGCTGATAGCACAATTTAAAGATCGACTTTGAACTACAAACTGCTTAGAATAATTTCAAGGTGGCTAGCTGAGATAATTTAGAGCCTAACAGACTACTCTAGACAGGACTTGAGAAAAGTCCTGCACTTTCCCATTACACATAGACTGGACAAAAAAATGATACAAGACTTGACAATTAACAAAAAATTTTTCTTTTCAGGATCCCCTAAAGATGCCATCACCTCCAGACAGCAGGAAGTAAGTTTAAGAATATGACACCCTGCCTACAAACCACAATCCCAGAGAACTTAGAAGACAGCAATGAGGACACTAAGAGAGACGTACACAGATCTAATCTACATGGGAAGTAGAAAAAGACAAGATCTCCTTAGTAAATTGGGAGCTTAGGACCTTGGGGGAGGGTTGAATGGAGGAGGGGAAAGACAGGGAGGGGAGCAGAGAAAAATGTAGAGCTCAATAAAAATCAATAAAAATGAAATAAAAATAAAATTAAAACACAAAGATTAAAGCCTATCTATTTATTTTTTAATCTCTGGATGTGTATGTGCATGTACTTGGGCATGCAAGTGCTTGGGTCTGTCTGTGCACATATGAAGGCCAGAGGTCAACATTGGATGTTTTCCCCTATCACTTTCCACCTTGTTTCTGAGACAAGGTCTCTCATTGAACCAGGAGCAAACCAATTAGGTTAGGCTAGCTGGCCACTGAGCCCCAGGGATCAACCTGTCTCTGCCTCTATACGCCAAAGTCAGTGTTGGGATACAGACACATACTCCTACGTCTGGCTCTTTAAGTGGATGCTAGGGAATAGAACCTAGGTCCTATTGGAGACTTGAAGAACAAAATGGAGATAATAAAGAAAACACAAATGGAGGGAGGGATGGTTGGATATGGAAAATCTGGGTAAATAAACAGGAACTACAGAGACAAGTATAACCAACAAAATACAAGAAATAGAAGAAAACCGGGCGGTGGTGGCGCACGCCTTTAATCCCAGCACTCGGGAGGCAGAGGCAGGCGGATCTCTGTGAGTTCGAGGCCAGCCTGGTCTACAAGAGCTAGTTCCAGGACAGGCTCTAAAAAAGCTTCAGAGAAACCCTGTCTCGAAAAACCAAAAAAAAAAAAAGAAATAGAAGAAAGAATCTCAAGTCCTCATGCTTCTACCAGGAGCACAATATCCAAGTCCTATTAAGCTGTCCTTTCTTTACAAGTATTATCTTTACTTGCCACTCCAAATTCTTCTCTTCTCATTCTCTCTTGAATTCCATCTCCACTCCATAGCAGTCCTGTTTCTAAACCCAATAATTAGGTCTCATCTTTATTTCTGACCTATCTACAGCAATTATACAGTTGGCAGTGTCTCCTTCTCTATACTTCCTTCACATGGCTCTCAAGACCTCCACAGTCTTAGCCTTTCTTGTATTTTGCTAGCTCCTCCCACTCAGTCTCCTTTGGTGGTTCCTCCTTTTCTTACTATCATCTTCATATTGGAGTGGCCCACAGATGAGACTGTGACCCTCTTTTCTAAGTACACTCACTTTTTGTTGGCATGCTCTTTAAATTTTGATTGTGTAGATCCCGTTGATGGGTGCCCATGCTGCTACAAACACCACTGCTACAAACACTGATGTAAAAGAGTCTCTGGGGTGTATTGATTTGGAGTCTTTTCTAGGAATTCCCAGGAGCTGGATATACTACTTTCTTGATGATTGTCATCAGTCAGTTGGCTTTTTCTTCGTGTGTTGAATATTTGTAAATGTATACCTTTCACACCTTCAATCCAGACTCTGCCATGAGTTGTAGGCTCAGTGATCCAATTTCCCACTCAGCATTTACCTTTATCAAAAAAAAAAAAGAAGAAGAATATGACACCCACATTCTCAAGATGTAACATGGGTGGTTTTTTGTCAATCGGTGGATTATAGATATTTGTCATTGTTTAAGGGGGTTGGTTACAAGTTATTATTGGTAAGGGTCAGGGAAAAAGCTAAACAAAAGAAATTCAAAGTTCTTTGGAAAGAAAAAAGGGGGATATAGATATAATAGGAAAAATGGTAGATTATTGAATCTACTCTGAAAAGAGAAAGGGGAGGAAATAAATATGATAAGATAAAAAGGTAGATTATTGAATCTACTTTTAAAAAGCAAATACTAGTTTTAAATGTTTTACATTGGATTTGACTTTTGTATATTGTATACAAATTTTGTACATTGATACAAATTTGAGATTAATTTTGTTAAAACATACTGTACATAAGTTTCTAATCTTGTTCGAGGTATTGTACCTCTACAGCTCATTTAACAATATAATGCAAATTTCTAGTCTTTGAAAGTTATTATTACCAACTGCTTAGGATAATAATGAAGCACAGGTTAGTAATTAGTCACCTACTATACTGGAACTTGTAGTCACATTAGGTATGTTTTCAAGGTCAAATAAAGACACATTTTAGATAGACAGATCAGGGAACCTGGGGGTGGGGTGAGATAAGGGGATGGGGGGATCGGGAGAGAAAAGGGTGAAGTGGAGGATGGGAAGACCTTGGGGGAATAGGATGGTTGGGATATAGGAAGGGTGAATATGGGAACAAGGAATTATATATCTTAGTTAAGGGAGCCATTCTAGGGTTGGCAGAGACTTGACTCTAGAGGGGTTCCCAGGTGTCCAGGAAGACGCCCCCAGCTAGTTCCTTGGGCAGCTGAGGAGAGGGAGCCAGAAATGTCCAGATCCTATTGCCATACTCATGAATATCTTGCATATCACCATAGAACCTTCACCTGGCATTGGATGGAGAAAATGACAGAGCCCCACATAGAAGCACCAGATTGAGCTCCCAAGGTCCTGATGAGGAGCAAAAGGAGGGAGATCATGAGCAAGGAAGTCAGGACCGTGAGGAGTGCGTTTACCCATTGAGACGGTGGGACAGATCTGACGGGAGACCACCAAGTCCAGTTGGAATGGGACTGATGGAACAGGGGACCAAACCGGACTCTCTGAATGTGGCTGACGGTGGAGGAGGACTGAGAAACCAAGGACAACGGCGATGAGCATGAACTCTACAGCATGGACGGGCTCACTGTGAGCCTTGTCAGTTTGGTTGCTCACCTTCCTGGACTTAGGGGGAGCTGGGAGGACCTTGGACTTAACATAGTGAAGGGAACCCTGATGGCTCTTTGGCTTGGAGAGGGGCGGAGTGGGGGTATGGGTGGAAGGGAGGGGAGGAGAGGGGGAGGAGGAGGGGAGGAGATGGAAGAAAACAAAATAATAAAAAAGAAAAAACACACTTCAGAGATCTACAGAATGTGGCATTTAAGATGTTTTAATAACATAGGCTCTTTTTATGACAATAAGACATGCCTGCTGGGAGAGGTCCTTGGAACCCTGCAAGAGACCCTGCTCCCATGCTGAGGGGAACCGGAGAGGAAGAAATGGGTAGGCGCCAATGCAAGAATTCCACCAACATCCGGAAAAGCAACATGGTAACACCAGAATCCAGCGAACACAAAACAGGAAGACTTGGACATCCTAACCCAGAAGAAGTAGAAGAAAACTACTTTAAATGTAACCTTATGAAAATGATGGAGACCTTTAAACAGGAAGTTAAAACTCCCTTAAAGAAATGGAAAAGAAGACAAAGAAGAAATTAATAAATCCCTCAAAGATACCCAAGAAAACCAAAAAAAAAAAAATCAAATAGGTAAAGGAAACAGTTCAAGACTTGAAGAACAAAATAGAGGTAATAAAGAAAACACAAACGGAGGGATGACTGGATATGAAAAATCTGGGTAAATGAACAGGAACTACAGAGACAAGTATAACCAACAGAATACAAGAAATAGAAGAAAGAATCTCAGATGCTGAAGATACTATTGAGGAAATAAACTCACTGATCAAAGAAAACAGCAAATCCAACAAATTCTTAACACAAAACATCCAGGAAATCTGGGACACCATGAACAAACCAAACCTAAGAATAATAGGGGTAGAAGAAGAAGAAGAACTCCAGATCAAAGGCCCAGAAAGTATATTCAACAAAATTATAGAAGAAAACTTTCCCAACCTAAAAAAAAGATATCCCTATGAAGGTACAAGAAGCTTACAGAGCCGGGCGGTGGTGGCGCACGCCTTTAATCCCAGCACTCGGGAGGCAGAGGCAGGCGGATCTCTGTGAGTTCGAAGCCAGCCTGGTCTACAAGAGCTAGTTCCAGGACAGGCACCAAAGCCACAGAGAAACCCTGTCTCGAAAAACCAAAAAAAAAAAAAGAAGCTTACAGAAAACCAAATAGACTGGATCAAAAAAAAATCCCCATACCATATAATAATCAAAACACAAAACATACAGAGTAAAGAAAGAATTTTAAGAGCTGCAAAGGAAAAAGGTCAAGTAACATAAAAAAGCAAACCTATTAGAATTACACCTGACTTCTCAATGGAAACAATGAAAGCCAGAAGGTCTTGGATAGATGTGCTACAGACACTGAGAGACCATGGATGCAAGCCCAAAATACTATACCCAGAAAAGCTTTATTTCACCATCAATGGAGAAAACAAGATATTCCATGACAAAAACAAATTTAAACAACACATATCCACAAATTCAGCCTTACAGAAAGTAGTAGAAGGAAAACCTCAACCCAAGGAAGCCAACAACACCCACAATAGCACACACATCTGATAACCCTCCACCATGTGTCTCTCCACAGCAATAGAAACCCTAACTAAGATAGAAGCACAAGTGTTTTTTGCCTGAGTGTATGCAAGTGTGTGTACCACCCAAGTGCCTGGTGCCTGCAGAATCCTAAATATGGTGTCAGATCCCCTGGAACTGGAGTTACAGATGGGTGTGAGGCCAAGGCACGCACGGTAGGCTAGAAAGCAGCGGGGACCCGCCAATAGTGAAAGACAGGTAAATCCGTCACCAGAAAAACTGCAGAGCAGAAATTATGACACCACGGAGGGCGGAGACCTGCTGACGAAAGGAACTGAGAAAGCTAAAAGAATGTCCTGAAAGAGCTGGAGACGAGAAACGGCAGTCTGGGAAGCGATCCCTTTATGAGGAAAGAGATGGTGTGGAGGAATACACACCGTGAGAGACTGATTTTGTGAGAAAGAAGGATACGGAGCAAACAGTCCCGCAGTCACGAAAGAATGAATCCCAGAATCAACCTCATCCAAGCAAACAGCTGCATTCTGCTCTGCAGACACGAGAGGGCACTCTTGACCTCAGAACGCTGATTACTCTCATTGGCAACTGCTAAAGCAGGAAAACAAAACATTCAAAACGCACAGAATTACGTGGCATTACATGAAGAAAATTAAAACTTAAAATCAATGACCCTTTAAAAAACTAACCATTAAATAGGAAAACTCTCCGGTTTTCCAATCCAATCTAAATTAAATAACCTTAATTATCACTTTATGAAACAGAAAAAACACCATTTAACCAGAACTATAACCCAGAAATTGACAAAAAACTAAAAGAAGACAGAGTTGACTGAAGTCACAGATATTGAATAAAATAAATTAATTCAGAAAAAAAGAGGAACAAAATGAGAGAGAGAGAGAGAGAGAGAGAGAGCAGAAAGAAAAGAAAGCAAGCAAGCAGGTCCTTGGAGAACGTGATAGATACAGTTCCCAAAGAAGAAAATGATGGAATACATTCAAAGTATTAGCATCAGAAAACTTTCTGGAAATAAACTTGGGTTACAGGAACTCATCTGGAAAGCAAATTATGATGAGTATCTTAGGAAATCACATAAACTGATAAGAGGCTGGGAAGGTCCGCATGTAATACATTCACACAATCGCATAGACATAAATAAAAATAAAATCTTCTTAAACTTTTTTAATTAAATGAAAAAAATCCTCCAGATTTCAAAGGGTGAAATGGCATTATAAAAGATACAAGTATGCCTAACTATAGAAACAAAAATATTACTAAGTAGTCTAATTTTTTAAATTAAGTCCTGTTGTTTTTTTAAGCCCTCCATTATTTTCTGGAGCTACGTAAGACGTTACAAGGATGTCAGTATTTGAAAGCGCAATTTATTCAAGAAGTTTTAGTTCTTTTTAACGTGGAAAAGTAGCTGAAGGCTCACAGCAGCAAAAGGACTGGAAAGCGCCCGCGGGTCTCGAACCAACCACGCAGTTGGTTGTGGCGCTTGGACAAACCACGAATGGTACGTAACAAGCAGAAGCACTGTCGAAGTAACCGCTGAGCTACAGCCAGTCCGGCAGTTCCTTCCTGGATATAGCTACATGACTGTGAGAGAAACATACGTCATCCAGAGACTGAAAGTTTTTTTGCTGACAGGGCGTGTGACACCGACCAATCGGATCCCGTTCCGGCCACTAGGCGAGGGCTTCCCGGGTGCCCGCAGCGCCCGCGCGGACTCCTGGACTCACCCAGTGCAGAGCTCCTCCCCTTGTCCATTCGGCCCTGCGCTGGTCCAACAACCATCTTTAGCGCTATGTTACCTTAAGTATGTTCAGCCACTGCCTCTCCCACCCGAGGAAATGGAAGCTTTGCAAAGTGCAAAAGGTTATTCCAGACGTAGCTTTGAACTTCGTGGCTTAAAGCGAGCGGCTCTCCCAGATGTATATTCGCGTTTGTTCTGTCATATGATTCCAAATACCCAGTCAACTCTTATACCTTTTATGTACTGAAAACAACTAATTTTCCTCAAAATTCCTGTCTCTCCATTAGCCACCATAATATACCAGTGTGGATTCTCCCAGACACGATGTTGAACTTTTGTTGTTTTGCTGTTTGATGGTTTATTCTTTTGATTTAGGTAACTGTCTCAGACACAGCATTTGGAAGGCGAAGACAGAGATTGGCTACAATAGACCCTGTCTCAAACCAAAACAAAACTAAGTCTTGGAGAGCTTTCTTGTGTTATATATTTAACTCACCTGCATTTTAGCGTCTGCCCTAAATGAGCTAATTTTAAACATCCCTTTGTATCTGTTGATTTATATAGAAGCATGCTATTTGTGTATGATCTTTGTTTTGGAGACAAGCTCACTCTATAACCCAGATTGGCCCTTAAACTTGCCATCCTCCTGCCTCAGCCTCCCTAGTAGGGAATTATAGAGTGCCATCAAACCTGCTTCTTTGTAGGGCTGCAGATCAAACCTCAAGAAGGCGATGTGCATCACAAGAACCAGTTTTTGTCTGTAAAGAGGGTCTCATATAGCCAGGGCCTAACTGAGGATGACCTTGAGTTTCGGACCCTCCTAGATTACAGTGTGCCCAGCACACCCAGTTGTAGGAGTTGCCAGGGACTGTACCTAGGGCTTTGCCCATGCTACACAGGCACCTTACCAACTGAGCTATATTCCCATCCACCACCACCCCCAAGTGCTTTTAGATACTTACAGACAACATGGTGGCAAACGTCCATAATCCGAACATTTATGGGAAGTGGAGGCAGGAGGAACAGGATTCAGGGCCGTCCTTGGAACATTGTAAGTTCAAGGCCAGCCTAGGCTACAAGAGACGCTGAGAAGCCACAGAACCACCTTGTGTTTCCTGTTTTTGTTTTGACACAGGGTCTGTGTAGACCAGGCTTGTCTAAAATTCAGAGATCTGATGCTTCTGCCTCCTGAGTAATGAGATTAATTGCATGTTTCTCCACACCTGGCTCCAATTTTAAATAGCAGTTCCACTAGAAGGTAACTCCCCTACCTGTGGATCTTGACACCCTGCTCCAGAAGACACCAATGCCTTTACCAGGCATGGTCACGAGTGCCTGTAGTCCCAGAGTACATGGGAGACTGAGATGGGATCCTAAGACTGCCTCAGAGTTTCTCCTGACAAGTCAACGAGTGAATTAACACAAGTAGGACAATAGGTACACTTAGCTAAAATACAAATTTTCTACAGCTTTAACTTCTCTTTAAGAGATTCCTGAGTTGAGATTGTTCTGTGTTCTAAATTCCCATCCCACCCTCTTTCACCCTCTAAGCTTCCATCTTTTTTGCGTGTTTGGTGGTTTTTTTTTTTTTTCCGAGACAGGGTTACTCTGTGCAGCCCTGGCTGTCCTGGAACTCACTCTGTAGACCAGGTTGGCTTCGAACTGAGATGCCTCTGCTTCCCCAGTGCCGGGATTAAAGGCATGAGCCACCACCGCCTGCCCCAAGCCCCCATCTTAACACTACCCCCATAGAACCCAGCCATGTCATTTACCTGTCCCAAGTTTACAAAAACCGAAACACATGGTTATGATGGAAATGACAGGTGATCTCACCACAGTAGAGAAAACACTCATCATTGCTCAGTTGAAGGGGTAATTTCCCAAGGTTAGAATCTCTTCTTACTGAAATCTTATCAGTCTTTTGGGTTGGGGGGGGAAGGATCCACTCAACCATGTTACTCTTCCTAGGACAGGTAGTAATCCTGCCAACGAATGCAAATGTGAACTTACCTGCAATCGGCCTGCAAACTCTGTAAGGTTTCTTTGATATAGTCTTGCTATCCAAACCAGACTGGCCATGATTTTATAGAAATCCTGCTTCTGCTTCCCAAGTGCCGGGGTTACAGGTCTGCAGCACCATGCTCAGCACTGTAAATTCCTGAGTCAGGCAGTGAGCCAACATGGAAGCATGTGTTTATACAGCATCCCCACTGGCCAAATTCTATGAGAACTCATTCATCAAAAGGCAGACCTATCAGTACAGAAATCTTAAACACAAACCCAAAGGGCAGGGTCCAGGGCTTTATGAGACCCAGTGTGTCAGATGCTACTTAAAGGTGAGGAACTACATGATCATAGTCATTTTGTGGCAGTCTCATTAACTCAAATGGACCCCTTTATTGAGAACATAGAGCCAGCCAAAGGAATTTCATGTTTACATGACTTGCATGACTGTCCCCTCTGCCCTCACCCCCATCTCATCCTTGAATCCCTTACACAAGGCACAGTGTGTGATCCAGGAGTTCTCAGTGTGGGGGGGAGGGGGAAGTTGATCAGTCTATGTCATGCAGTTACAGGTTAAACCACAGTGGGGAAGTTTCTTAGTCATTTTCAATGGGGGAGCCATTTACCCATTCTCAGGCAACAAAGGTATTTTTAGTTGTCACAATTGGATGCTAGTGCTACTGACATCTACTAAGTGAAGGCCAGGGATGCTGCTCAACATCCTACAGTGCACAGAACAACCCCTTAAAACATAGCTGGCCAGTTAGAGGCAGAGCCTTTAATCCCAGCACCGAAGAGGCTGAGACAGGTGGATATCTGAGTTCAAAGCCAACCAAGTGAGACCCTATCTCAAAAATACTAAAGAAAAACCTCAAAGGCTTACCTAGCTCATCATCAATTATACCAAGACTTAGCCCAACTGCAGACAGTTAGGTTCAACCCTGAGTTCTTCTGGTAAGATCAGAGGATGCTAGGATTACAGGGGGCTAAACTTGCTCAGACTCACAAGGGCACAGATTCTATTAGCAGAGAGGGAAAACTCACACTGAGGAAACCTATACTGGGGGCGGAGGGAGTTCAAATCAGAAGGGGAAGGCTCTATGTGGAAACCCTTACTGTAGAAACTTCTGGGGCAGGGGATGATATGAAAAGGTTCCCAACAAATGTGAAGCAGGCCCAGTCAGTGCCCTTTATTGTACATGTTGAACAGTGTCTGAGAACCGGGATCTCCCAGAGTTGTTTGTCTGTTTGGTTTAAGGGTTCTTTTGTCTTGTTGGTTTCATTCTTTTTTTGCATCAAATAGGTTCTTCCAAGAACCTGTTCCCGAGGAAGACAAAAACAGAAATCCTCAGTGAAGTAAAACAGAAGAAACAAGGTTAAAAACTCACCAGACACAAGCCACACCAAACACTCATCCCATTTAATTTCCTGTTACATGCACTGAGGAAACCAAAACATTAGGCCCCAGGGCAGCAATGCCCTGAGATTCTAGCTCAGGCCCCTCTTTGTGATAAATCATGCACACATACCCACACACACATTGACCCAGGCAGAAGTCACATGCATGCACAGGTGGCTAGAGAACCGCTGGGTGGGACGGGAGGAAGAGCTGGGCAAGCATACGCCAGCACCTGTGGACTGGAGACCCAGATAACCCTTCTGTTGCAGGCTGAACAAGAGTAAAGATTAGAAAAAAAGCAGAACACAGGAAAAAGGAGGACAGATGAAGAGGGAAAGATGCAGGGGAACTGGGGGAAAGCAGCCTCCAAGAGGGAGGTCTTTCTTTATTGGGAACAAGGATGGGCAGAGGATCTGCGACTCCAATAATATACCGAGGCTGACGGAATCTGCCACAGCT
Organism: Arvicola amphibius; assembly: GCF_903992535.2. Classification (NCBI taxonomy): domain Eukaryota; kingdom Metazoa; phylum Chordata; class Mammalia; order Rodentia; family Cricetidae; genus Arvicola; species Arvicola amphibius. The sequence goes on along the minus strand of NC_052051.1, from coordinate 113,934,044 downwards.
TCCCCTCTACATCCTGTGCCCTCTCCTGATGCAGAGGGAAACCACAAACACCCACCCTCTAGCCCTACCCATTAACACTCGTAAGGACTTTCTCCAGTACCCAAAAAGAAATGACACCCCACCCCACCTCAACACACACTCAAAGTTAGGTCCAGCACAGGCCAAAGTTAGGCCCAAGAGAACGCCTCAGTAACTCTTCTTGGTGGAGCCAAAGCCAGAGAAGCCCATCACAGCTGCCATCTCATCCTCCTCCTCAAACGTCAAGTCCTCCTCAGCCCTCCTTTTCTTCTCCTTCTGCTTCTCTTTCTTGTATGCTTTAGCCTTTTCCTCCTAAAGGTCAAGAGAGAAAATTACACAGACTTAGCTCGCTCCAGAGCTGATATTGTTGAAAGAGATCCGTGAGCTTCAAGATTCTTTTCCATCTTTAAGCATGACTGACAGCCACAGTAAAGGTTAAAAAGTCAGTGCTAAAGCCCTTGTCCAGCACGCATGGGGCCCAGAGACTGACTCCTAGGACGGCAGTGGGGAAATTGTAAGAAAAGATTTTAAGGGAAAAGAAGAAAGTCATTAAGTCTCTGGAGTTCTTAATTATACACCCTAGTTCATCTCCAGTTCTAACCAGACAACATCCTGGGGCATGCAGGATATGCTAATATCTGTTCTCAGTCCAGTGTAAATGTTATCCTAAGATCTCCCACGCAGAAAATGAGGTACACTGAAGTTATTTAACTTTCCCAAAATTCATGCAAATACATGGAAGAAAAAGGATTCTGACCCTATAACCTGGATCCATAGACCAACTAGGGACTAGTTATATGTAGTTACTCCCTCCTACAGTCTAAAAGGGAGTAAAAAATGTAGGGGAAGCTACACGTGCATGCAGGTATATGATAGCAGAAGGAAGTTCTGAACTTTCTTCATTTTGCTATGAACCTAAAATTAGTCTAAAACAAACCTGTCTAAAAAACAAACCAAATGAAAAAATAACTGCCAAGTGATCTGGTCTAAAGAGTCAAAGAGAAATGGATAGGTTTTGAGCCATTTCTCTTGAGTCTCACACAAGGACACCCTAGGACACAGAAATCCAAGAACAAGACTGGAGATCAGAGAGTAAGCCGAGGAAGAGGGCCACCCCCAATTCACAAGGTGAAATGCCAGAGGTGGGGAGCAGGGTCAGGAGAGCCTCACCTCTTCTCTGAGCTCCTTCATCCTTTCCTCAAAATCATAGTCCTTCTGCTTCTCCTCCATCTTCTTCTTGTTCACCTCGAAGCGTCTCCTGACTTGGTCCAGAGTGGAGCGCTCCACACGCATGGACATGCCCAAGTTCCGCTGGTCTGGGGAGGGAACAGTGAAGGCAGCATAACTATGACAGTCTCAGCCCTCAAAAGTCTGGCCCTTGCTTTTTTTTTCTTTTTTAACCTTTTCATAATAAAATACACAACAAAAATAACTATGTCTAAAAGAAGCTCTGGGTCTCACCTGCTCTCAGAAGTGGCAGCCCCAGATAATTAGCAGGTAGCTTTCAACTGCATTTGCTAATCAGATTATCAACCGGGTCAGCTAACCTCCTCCTCTGGCCTCTGTGCTTCTGCCCAGGCGTCACACACTCAGCAATACACATTTATAAATAAACACACACACACCAAGAAAACCACTCCACCACACTTCCCCTCGACCAGTCCTAGCTCCAGCCCTGAACTACCTCCAAGTCTTACGTTTCTTTCCATTAATGTGATCCAGGAAGTTGATGGAGTCCTTCACCACGCAGTCACAGACGTTGCAGTAGTAGCTGACAAATGGGAAGAAACAGCATATGAGTCAATCTGGTTTTTAAGGATCTTACTGTTTTCAGGGAAGAAACTCAAATTTTTGGGAAACTTATATGAAATCTGTTTTATTAATGGAGACATTAACTGGTCTGAGACCAAGCTGGCCTCAGACATGCAAAGCTTGTCCTGCCCCTTTGTAAATGCTAGAATTACAGATGTGTATTTTCATAAAGCCTTAGAAGATGGTCTCCACCCTCCAAGGCAGCCTGACTCTCGTTGTCTTCCCTTCCTTTGTAGCTTCCTCCCAATCTGTGTCAAAATGTTCTGCGTGATAGTCAGAACGTGCAAAGCAGTAGTATATCACTTCCAAGATTAGATTATCATATAGTGGCTTCTGCGTTTGTGAGGATGACCTGGTTTGGGGAAATTCATCTCTTTGTTTTATTGTGAACAACCTTACAAATAGGCCCATAGAGTGAACTTCAGCCTCCAAACCATAGGCATCTGAGAGCCCGGAAGATCTTCTAACTTTAAGCCCCAGTGAATGCAAGCAAACCTAGTCAATTCCATGACTGCAGCTTCATTGGAGATCCTGATCCAGAAGCTCCAAGGAAACTAACTACCCCTCAATTCTATGCCCATGAAACTATGAGCTACTATTATTTTATGATCCTAGAGGTTTAACTTACTAATTTATACAGCAAAGGCATCAAAACAGTGGGCTTACTAAATAATCTGCAGAAATGTGGCTAACTGCTATGTATCTGTATGAGTCTCCGGATAAATTCTAACTTGACAGAATTCAAGGAATGGTGGCAAAGGGGTGACAAGCTCTGTGGAACTCTTCTACAGGTCACAGAACTGGTGTATAATAACTACAGTTAACAACTCCACCTAAGACACCCTAGTGCCTTCATAACAGACTATATAACCCCTTTGAGGGTATTACTGATAAGAAGCAGCCCACAGAACAAACTCCCCTAGAAACAGGGCTGAGTTGACTTCAAACTTCAGGGGACAAAGAAAAACAAAGAATCGAGTTATGGTCAATAACGTTGCCATCCCTGGCCTGAGACTCTCCTCAACAGTTCCTAAAACCAATATGAATAGTTTATTAGACCAGCCTTGGTATTAGAGAAGGACAAAAAGCAACTCACCCTCCCATTTCAGACTGTGGGGTCGTCTTGGTAATGACGATAGTCTTCCCAAGCTTGGACTCCAAGTCCACCTTGTAATCCCTGTGCCGAAGAAGTTCCCGCTTGACGGGCTGCACTGGTTTTCCTGAAACAGAATGACAAAGTGGGTCCCTTCAGTATCTCTCCCTCTCCCTCCCCCCTCTGTTTTTTAAGACAGGGTTTCTCTGTGTAGCCCTTGCTATACTGAACTCACTTTGTAGACCAGGCTGGCCTCAAACTCAGAGATCCACCTGCTTCAGCCTCTTGAGTACAGGGATTAACAGTGAGTATTACAGTGTCTTAGCCAAAAAGGAAAAGAAATACATGAACCCCAAAATGAAGATGACTACTCTTGTTGTTTTTTTTTTTGATTCCTCAACAAAGGGACACAATAGATACTTTATACAGCAGTTAAAAGAGGCCAGAAAAAACTCTAATTGGCCTGGAACTCACTATGTGGACCAAGCTGGCCTCGGATTTGATGGTAATCCCAACTCTCAAGAGCTTTCCTCCACTTTAAAGCTAGCACACTTAACAGAGCTTCTAGTCTAGCTGAACTGAGGAGTTCAGAATTTTTGCTACAAGTAAACCTCTCAGAAGAGGGGCACTCACACTCCATAACATAATGTCCAGTGTTTTTCGTGCATGTGATGGCTAATACTGGTTGTCAACAACTTGGCTACATCTGGAATCACCTAAACCCAAGCAGCTGAGTACACTTGTTTGCAGTTTATTTTTATTTTTGTTGGGGGGGGAGGGAATGAGCTGGATCATTTAAGATGGGAAAACCCAGCCGGGAGGTGGTGGCGCACGCCTTTAATCCCAGCACTGGGGAGGCAGAGGCAGGCGGGTCTCTGTGAGTTCGAGGCCAGCCTGGTCTATATGAGCTAGTTCCAGGACAGGCTCCAAAGCTACAGAGAAACCCTGTCTCGAAAAACAAAACAAAAAAGATGGGAAAACCCACCCTGAATATGGGCCACACCAGGGGGCAGCTCATGTAAAAGGAGAGGGGAAGCTTTGGGTTTTTTTCGCCTGCTTGTCGTCACACGCTAACTGCAAGCTATCTTATCCTGTGGCCGGGGCATTCCTTCTCGAGCCACTGCATCAACTCTACCATCCCCTTAGCCCTTCGTGAAGCGAGCACCCACCATCCTTCTTTTCTCTCTCTTCTGTGAGTCTCTTCTCCGCGAGCTTCTCATATTCATCTTTGTCCCACTTTCGGCGAAAGTCCAAGTTTTTTGTCTGTAGGGGGAAAAAGTGCTCAAGATCCGTCGTTGTGCCTGCTCCCCTGAAGAAACTAAGGGAACCGCCTAACTGCCACCAAGGCGGCCCAGGACCTTTCAGAAGAGAAGTCTCTCTGGAACGCCCGGGGGTCTGGGGTACTCCGGACCCCAACCCGAGAGACTTCCGAGATTCCACGGTCCCTGCGCCAAGGCCTTACGGGGGAGTCCTCGAACCTGGACCCTGAGATCGCGAAGAGGTGTCAGGAAATCAGCCAAGTCTCACAGCTTGTCTCTATTTTGTTCCGAAAAACCACCCCAAACCCCTCAAACCTCCTCACACCAACACCTACCCCGCTGCCCGACGCCATCTTCACAGCGAAGTGAATGGAAAGCCGTAAAACGCCGTAAAGCGCGCCCGGGAGCCATAAGGCAAGATCACGCTCCAATAAGATTCGAGCCTCGCGTTCTAACTGCGTTAAGGACTGGTGCGATCCTAAGGCTATCCTGTTAGCCCCGCCCTCTGTTTCAAGGAGACGGCGCAGGCGCAAAGGGAGCTTGAAGCAACACGGAAGTAAGGGTACTGGCCAACGTTTTTCTCTCTGGCTTTCAAAACAAGCCCTGGAAGAGTAATAGCTCAGCCCTTCCTTGTATTTTACGAAGACTCAGAAGTTCGGAAACAGTACCCCATGAGCTAATCAACTTTACCTGCATCTCAGCTTTTTTTTTTTTTTTTTTTTTTTTTAAAGACAGGTTCTCAGGTAGCCCAGACTGGACTCTGTAGTAGAGGCTAGAGTCTTGAACTTCTGATTCTCCTGCCTCCACTTCCGAAGTACTGGGTTTACAGGCATGAGCCACCATGCCCCGTTCATGTGGTGCTGGAGCTTGAACCCAGGGCTTCATTCATGCGATCAGGCATTCTACCAATTGAACTCTGCCTAGTAAACCTTATTTTAAAAGCTAACACACTATCAGTGGTCTGGATGTCCTATTCACCAGCATGTACTATGAGTGTGGCTCTAAATTATGCACAAAAGACATGCACTTTTACATTTGGGTTCTTTTCCCCTGAAACAAAGATACTATTCTTTGGTTAAACTTATTTCCATGTCTGGAGAACTTTTAAACTCATTCAATTTATGAAGTAAAATTTAATCTTGACACTTTCATCAGCCAGCACCCCCAGAATAAAGCACTCAGCACTCTTGACAAGTTTGTAGTGCTTGAGACAGTCTCATGTACCCCAGGCTATGATGCAAAGAGGATGGTTTTAAACTCCTGAACTCGACTTTCCAAGCGCTAGGATTATAGGCATGGTATGTTTTAAAACAAGATCTATTGGTCCTGGCTAACCTGAAACTCTCTTTGTATTTTCCTCGGTGTATTACTGGAGTCACAAGAACTCTGCCCAACTGGGTTCCCAATAAAGAAAACCTCCCTTTTTTTTTTTTCGAGACAGGGTTTCTCTGTGGCTTTGGAGCCTGTCCTGGAACTAGCTCTTGTAGACCAGGCTGGCCTCGAGCTCACAGAGATCCGCCTGCCTCTGCCTCCCAAGAGCTGGATTAAAGGCGTGCACCACCACCACCACTGCCCGGCCCCAAAGCCGACTTTGAGCTTCTCATCCTCCTGCTTTCACCTCCAATGGGAATGGTGTCCAAAATCTCCAAAGATCAGATCAGATCGCTAACTTATCATCCATTAAACTCAATGTCCAAAATAATTAAAGAGCCCCACCCTTCTACTGTTAACTGGAAGAAACAGATGCACTCCTGGGTCCTTGAGACATCATTTCTGTTCACTGTCCTTTCTTGCTGTCTTTTTAATACTCCACAGACAGACCATAGTCTAATATAGACAATTTCTCCAAAACCTTGTTCCCAAGATACAATACAATAAAGTGGAGTATATATTTAGCTTCTCATTTCAATGGTCCAGAGTCTTGGCCTAAGGCAAGTCTTCCAGAGTCTCGTTCACTGTAACCAGGTTAACATCTCTCGACAGAATTCACAGGCACTCAGCTCTGCCTCTGCAGCTGGAGTGCGCTTCTTCTGCACGCCAGCCATGTTCACTTAAGCAGAGTAGCCGCTGATTCATGAGTCCTCAGGGCCGCCTTCCTCTGTGTCCAGGACAGATGGAGGCATAAGGCAACTGTACAGCAGCCATGCTGGCCAGCTGTGTAAAGTCCACCAGAACTCAGTCCTAGATGAAAACGTTTCTTCTAAGCGCAGCAGACAGAAATCAGGCAACAATCAAGACTCAGACAGTCGCTTCTGAATTTCAGCCACAAGACTTTCTCGATTAATGGTCACCTAAAACATAAGAGAATCCTTGTGTGATAAAACAGAAAATGATACCTAGCCAGTTTTTCCAAATTTACTTCTCTCTCTCTCTCTCTCTCTCTCTCTCTCTCTCTCTCTCTCTCTCTCTCCCTCCCCCTCTCCCTCTCTCCTGCATGTATGCCTTCTCGCCAGAAAAGGGCACCAGATCTCATTATAGATGGTTGTGAGCCACCATGTGGTTACTGGGAATTGAACTCTAAGCTATCTCTCCAGCCCCCTGAATCTATTCTCACTATTTACACCTGGAACCCATATGGTGACTCCTGCAAGGTCACATACACATATATGCATGAGATATATGTGCACAAATACACGCAACCACACACACTCACACACACACTCACACATACACGTGATTTAAAAGAAAAAGTTTTAAATTTATTTCCTCAGAGTCCGCATCTCTGAAAAGAATCTGAAATCAGCTGGGTGATGGTGGCATACACCTTTAGTCCCAGGAGGTAGGGGCAGGTAGATCTCCAAGTTCAAGACCAGCCTGGTCTACAGAGCAAGTTCCAGGACAATTAGAGCTACACAGAGAAACCCTGTCTGAAAAAAAGGAATCTGCGATCTAGGCATGACAATATATGCCTGTTGCCACAGCACTTGAGAGGCTGAAGCACGAAGATCAAGAGTTCAAGGAGAGCCTGGGTGACACAGTCCCAGACCAGTCTGAGCTAAACAAACAGTGCAACCCTGTCTTTAAGAGGGTGGGGGTGGGGTGCAGCATTTGGAACCCAGTATTTCCGGAAGCTCCCACTCACTTCTTCTCTGCTGGCCACGGAACGGAGCTTGATGACACCTTCCTTCTGTTCTTGCTCACCAATGATGACCATCAGAGGAATATCTGTTTTCTCACAATAATGCAGCTGGGCTAATAGTTTAGGGTTGTTCTTATAGAGCATCTCTGCCTGAAAAGGATAATAAGGAAGTGGGGGACTTGACGTGGTTAGTACGAAAGTGCCCAAGAACATACATTTCCAAGGGAGCCAGAAACAAGGAGCCAGCCCTCTAGTGGTGAGCTGCAAACGTCCCAAGTGCCACCACAGGCATGAAATGAGCTGTGATTGTCGTGTCCACACACACCCAGAGCACTCTAATACCAACGCTACCAAACCTTGATCCCAGCATCCCAAAGCTCTGCGATTAGCTTCAACCGTTCTCGAAGAAAGTTCTTCTGGGGTGTGGCCACAAACACTTGGGTCTCTGTGGTTCGAACCTTCTTACCAGAAGCCTAATAAAACAGAGAGAAGAAATTAAAACTACAGCCTAGGGTAGCTCTCACAACTGTAATCCCAGTACTCAGGTGCCGAGGGCAGGAAGACCCTAAGATCAAGGCCCACCTCAGCTCAGAAAGAAATCCTATTTCAGATAGCTCTTTTAATGGGGTTGGGAGGAGTGCAGAGGGAGGAAAGGATTGGAGAAATGGCTCAGAAGTTAGAGTACTTGTTCTTTAGAGGATCCAAGTTCAGTCCTCCGCACTGACATGGTGACTCACAATCACCCATAGCTCTGACACCCCCACTTCTGACCTCCATTGGCACCAAGCATGCACACACATTCAGGCTAAACACTCATGCACATAAAAAGATAGAATCAATCTTTTAAAAAAGAACGATATTTCCTTTGTACTATCAATTCCAAGAAGCAAAAAGAAAACAAAAAAAGGTCCAAAATGCACCTCCAGAAACTAGTTCTTAGCTTTCAAGGTCACTTCAACTCTACCTAGGATCTACCTTCATCTTCTGCTCCACAAGGAAGAAGATTCTCTCTACTCCGATGCTCAGCCCCACACAGGGCACGCTATGGCCCTTGGGATCAAACTGGGCCACCAGGCCATCGTAGCGCCCGCCAGCAGCCACACTGCCCACACTCAGAGCCTCCGCTCCCGCCTGACCCGGAGTCTGCAGCAGCACTGCCTCATAGATCACCCCTGTATAATAGTCTAGGCCCCGGGCCAGACTGAAGTCAAAGGAGATCTGTAAGGGAAAAGCTACAGTCAGTCCCAGGCCAGACTCTGAGAACCTAGGAGCTCAACAGAAGGTCAATCCCAACTCCGCCTACCTTTTCGGCAATTCCAAATAGAGTCAGGTATTCAAAGAGCAGCTTCAGGTCCGCCAAGCCCTGCAGAGCCAGCTGGCTTTGGGACAGATTGGGATCCTTGGACATTTCCTCTACCAGGGATATCCCCCCTGGGGAGAAAAGTCAGGTAAAGTCTGTGTTGTTTGCTCAAGTATGTTTGATCCAAATTTATCTAGGTGGTTGTTGTTGTTGCTGTTTCAGTCTGAGTTTTTGTTTGTTTGGTTTTGGACAGAGTTTCTCTACATAGCCCAGGCTATCCTAGAATTCACTATGTAGACCAGGTTGGCCTCAAATTCACGGAGATCCACCTGCCCCTGCCTCTCAATGGCTGGGACTAAAAACGTGTGCCACCACAGCCAGCTTGAATTTATCTGCTCTAGCCCACCTTCCTCATTTTCTTTAAAAAAAAAAAAAAAAAAACACATCTTTAGTCTCAAGACCTTCTTCTCCACTTCTGTGTTTGCCAAGAAGACATAAAGCAGTTTCAATACATAAAAGGGAAACTTGATCCAGGCCAGACTCTGGAGCTGGACACACGTCGCCCTCAGCCTGTTCTACCACGGCTCTGAAAGCACTAGTTCTTACCGTGACACTGGGCGTACTCCCCAATCCGATCGGCCACCTCAGGAGCTAGGCCTTTCCTGACCACCATCTCATGTCTCACTTCTTCCCATGACATCTGCATTAAGACAAACATCAGCTCCACCCAAGCCCTCTTCACCCAACTGACGCAGGACATCGCGCTTTCATTTGGCATAGATATCTTGAGGAATTCACAGTAAATCCAGCAAAATCAGTGGCAATTTAAGAAACCAGCCACAATCCCCACTGTATGGCATAACTCAGACTTAGTTTAAAAATGTCTCCTTAATCTTCCCCCCACCCCCAAATAGTCACTTTCAGCCATGGTCTCCTTATTCTTCCCTAATGGCATGGATTAGAGGGCAGGGCAGAAACCCAGACAGGGTCTGTTGAAAGCATGTTTTCTTTGTTACCTTGTCTAGTTTGTCCACTGAGGAGCAGATGGTACGGAACTTGCTCTTAGGAACACCACAGACAGCAAACATCCCGTCTACAACCCGCCGGTCATTTACCTGTGAACTCAACGGAATTAACCCAAGTGTCTTTGGGTTAATGGCCATCTCTAAAATGCTTGACTCATAAAAGACAATTTCACAGGCCCAATACAAACTTTTCCTTCACTATGTCCACCAGGCTGGCCTCACCTTAATGAGAAAGTCCCCCAGCTGCAATCCAGTTAGGATTTCACACATGATCTTCAGACATTCTGCATCAGGGATCATAGGGTCGAATTCACCGGCAATGTCAAAATCCTATGAGAAAAAAAAAGAGGCAGAAAGTCAGGCATAGTGGCACACGCCTTTAATGGCAGCACTCGGAAGGCAGAGGCAGATGGATCTCTCAGGGAGTTCAAGGCAGCCTGGTCAGTTCCAGGATAGTCAGGGATACACAGATGTCTCAAATATCTATCTCAACAAAACCAAAACCCAAAAACAAACCAAGCAAACCAAGCAGAAGAAAAACAAACCTCCCACTGATCAGCTAATCCCCAACTTAACCATCACTGAACTGCGATGCCCCAGTAGGGTCCCTTACACACTGGCAGAACTCCCGGTAGCGGCCCTGGACTATGGCTGGGCTCTCTCGCCGCCACACCTTTCCAACTTGATATCGCTTCATCTTCTTCAGTTTATTCATGGCCAGATAGCGAGCAAAGGGGACCTTAAGTAAGCAGGTTGAGGAAGAAAGACACTATGTTCCACGTTTAGGCCCACCATTCAGACAGGAGGGAGAACTGGGTTCCTAGAAACCATCCTTGTCTTCGGGCTTGTTTCCACTGTCTCCGAAACCTAGCAGAGTTGGTGTTGATGAAGGCATTTCACTTACTGAAACTGAAAGCTGACCAGAAAAAAAGAGGCAGGGACAGCAATGACCTCAGATGCTTAGGCCCAGTCCATTTCCTCCCACCCAGATCATTACCCAACTAACTAAAAAGCCCTCAAGCTTCAGAACTAAATTTGCCTATGATCTAAAACCCTGTTTCTGAAAGCTCAGCCAAGACCACATGCACATTTCCAGGATTCTGTTTAGAGCGGTGCTTCTCAACCTTCCTAATGCTGCGACCATTTAATACAGTTCCTCGTGTCGTGGTGACCTCAACCATAAAAGTTATTTCACCGTTACTTCATAACCATAGTTATTTTGCTATTCTTATGAATCATAAAGTAAATATCAGATATATGACCCTATGGGGTTGCAACCCACAGGTTGAGAAGCTCTGGCGTAGCACGTGTGAGATGGTGCAGTGGGGGAAGGGGTACGCTGCACAAGTCTGGCACCCTGAGTTCTGTCCCCAGAACTCCACAAAGCTGTTCTGCGATCTGCACGTGCGTGTCCACATAAACACCACACACACACACACACACACACACACACACAAATTAATTTTCTTTCATGTGCATGTTTATAAATAGCACTCCAGTGAAAGAATGTAGAATCTCTGGAACCAGGGTCAATAATCTGTGTTTCTGGAAACTTCCTGGAAAGATTCTCCATATGCATGCAAGTTAAATAATGGGGCCTTCAGGTTAGGCTCTGATGGCAGAATTGCCTCCTAGAAGAAGTCAAAATTCCTCTACTCCCTTCTGCCAAAGAGCCCTCTGGATTGGGGTAGAAAAGGGTCAGGTCCAGCACGCGGAAGGATACAGTAAGGTCATAGCGAAGAGACAACAACTCTCCACCTTGATCCTTCAAATCGTACATGAGGCCGAAGTTGTCTTCATACTTCTCAGTGAGCATTTCCTGCGAGAGTCAGACAGAAGAAGCCACAGTTCCATGACTGACTACAGAACACAGATGAGAAGCCCTGTGGGTAACTGAGGGCAGGAAAACAATGGGGTTCCCGGCACCCTTGTGTCCTTACTGTGAGCTCGAATGCTGGTGTATCCAACCCCTTTGCCCCATGACGTTTAAAGCAGCTGATAATCTCATCAAGAATTTTCTCCCTCACAACCATCTGTTGAGGATTTAAATCCCTGGTGCCCTGGAAAACAAAAGCAGTCAAAGCAAAAATCAACACCATTTAAGACTAAAGGTTAAATTATACCCATAATCTAAGGTTTGAAACTAACTTGAGCCCCATCTAGAATTTCAAGAATAAAACAACCCACCGACCCCCTAAAAGGATCTAGTTTAAAAGGGAGAGGTAAGGAGAGCTGGCGCGCCCTTCGTAACACCAATAGGCAGGGTGGGTATAGGATGTTGTTACCTTTGGAACCTTGATGATAAAATTTGGTTTCTCTTGATGTGGTTTCAGTTGGGATGTTAACACTGCCTCTTCAACCTGGAAGAAAAAGATGTGCCTTCTCTGGACATTGGCCATAGCTGTGACCTCTCTGACCCTGTGGACCATCAACCTGAGAAGACCCTTGATCCCACACAAAAAGTTTCCTGAACACCATTTTATCTACCCTGATCTCCTTCCACCCTCAATAATCCACGTGGAATTCCGAGTTATACCTGCAATACATAGTAAATTCAATCGATCTTTATTACACAAACTTCTTCACTGTTTGGAGTTTTTAAATGTCTGAAAAAGTTGAAGCACCTGAGAATAATAAAAACACAGAACCCACAACTGCCACCACTAAATGTCTACAAGTAGGAATTAGAACTCCAGTTCTCAACTGGACATGGTGGCACACACATGTAATCCCAGCACTTGGGAGACAGAAGCAGGAGGACCTCTGTGAGTCTGAGGCCAGACTGGTCTACAGAGTGAGTTCCAGGACAGCTGGAGCTACATAGTGAGACCCTGTCTCAAACAAATAAACAAAAAGAACTCCAATTCTCAGATCTTACTCAAATAGCAAAAAAGGTGGTGCATGCCTTTAATCCCAGCAGTGAGAGGCAGAGACAGGTGGATCAGTATGAGTTTAAGTCAACCTGGTCTACACAGTGAGCACCAGAACAGCCAAGGATGCACAGTGAGACCCTGTCTCAAAAACAAACAAAGTCATTTGTCAGACCTGGAGTCAGGGTAAATGAAACATAAAGACAGAACCAACCCCCCAAAAAGAACAAACCTGGCCCAAGGAGATGGCTCAGTGGGTAGCAATCAAACCTGAGTTGGATCCCTGGGACTCACTCACATGTTGAAGGAGAAAACCAATTCCCACAAGTTGTTCTCCGATATACTTACACTCACATACAATAAAACCTATGGACTGATAGGAACAACTTTCCTGGTTGGGGAAAAAAAATCCCAGACTAGTAAAATGCTGTGACTTAAAAAATGAATAAAAGATCTGAACCCTGTTGAGCATGACGGTACAAAGCACCTGCCTTCGGAGAGAGGTAACAACCGCTGGCCGTGCTAGTGAAATGGCTCATGAGTAATGGGGCTCGCCACTTTATAGAGACCACCTAAGTTCAGCCCCCAGACACCTCAGGTGAAGACAAGAACAGAATGAGCCATGGCACACCAACACCCACACACATTAATTATAGATAAATGAACTTTAAAAAAAAAAGAAAGAAAAAGAAATCAGACTTGAAGTCCCGAAGGCTGTAATCCCTTCCAGAAATACAAATCGTGGTAATCTCTGTACTTTGGAAAGTCCCCAAAGAGAAGTCTGAGTTCAAGACCACAATCCCTAATTCTAATTCCAAAATGCAACTATCTTTAGAAATGTTTCTCTGAGATTCATTTTTAGGTAAATTCATTTGATGTGCATAAACTCAGTTCATTTATGGTTTGGAGACATTCTATATAGATCTGGTTCAAATTCTAACATGCTCAAGAATTTCGGAGGATTGAGAGTAAACCTCATTATAGTAGTTAGTTGTTATGTGGCCCTAAAAATCATTTATCCCTGTGATATCGGCTTACTCGGCTGTAAAATAGAGATAAACCCTCAACATCTGAGATTGCTCCAATAATAAAATGACAAAAGCATCCGAAACTCTTAGTTCAGCGCAGGTACAAAGTGGCTAATCAATAAAAACCAACTTCAGGTTTGGAGAGATAGCTCTTTTAGAAGACCTGAATTCCATCAGCACCGGCTCTGTGATCCGACGCCTACTTGCGGGCACCAGGAGAGGACGCAGCAAGCAAATACCCATACACATAAAAAAAAAAACCTTTAAAAATTAAAACTCAATTGTAATAATACAACAGGCTGCGAGTCTATGCCTTCAGGCCAGGAGGCCCCGCCGGGAGTCGGCGGAGTCGACTCAGGGTGGCTCACCTGGCTGTGACAGCCAACCGCCCGGGTGCACACAGCGCCGGGAGGTCGCAGGAGCTGGCGGAGCAGCGCAGCCCAGGCACCACGCCGCAGGGTCCCCAGGTGGGACATCGTGCAGCAGGGCGTTAGCTTCCCGGAGCAGGAGCCAAGGGCCTGGGAACTAGGCCAGCCCGACCTCAGAAAGACAAGGAGTTGAAGAAACCTAGCACGAGCCCCTGCAAGAACCCGATGCCGGCGTTAGTCGGGGGTGGGACTGAACTCCGGAGTATCTCACGCTCCCCGACCCGGAAGTGGTTTTGCTCTCGCCAGAGACGTTCTAGGCCACGAAAGCCGGTGACTCGATAGCCGGAAGTCATCCGAACCTAGGCTAAGTCTGTCCAAGCGGGTTAGGCAGCAGTCGGTTCCGGTTGGCAGCCAGGATGGCTGATCGTGCTGCGCTGGAGGAGCTGGTGCGACTCCAGGGAGAGCATGTGCGGGGCCTCAAACAGCAGAAAGCCTCCGCTGAGCAGGTGCGACTCAGATGGAAGGAGAGGGGCCAGACAAACCAGAGGGACATAGAGGGTGGTCTGGCTGGAGGACACACATGTGAATGAAGAGAGTAGGCTGGAAGAATGAAAGGGGCTGAGTGAGAAGGTGGCCAGGGTGGATCCCAAGAGAAGCAAGGGTAGGAGTATCGAGTGCATGGGAAGGGAGGGAACGGAGGACAAAAACGGAGGGACAGTCCAGCTGTGTTTTTCCCGCCCAGATCGAGGAGGAGGTGGCGAAACTCCTAAAACTGAAGGCACAGCTGGGCCATGATGAAGGCAAACAGAAGTTTGTGCTCAAAACCCCGAAGGTAAGCTATTCCTGTGAGAGGCCTCAAAGGAAGGTCCTGATCAGTCTGAAATACTGCAAAGGAGTAAGTAATTGGTGTAGGCACCAGGCTGGATTGATCGCAACCTGAGTCATTCGATGATGACAGAAACAGAGCTGCTCACGGGAGTCAGCCTGCTAACTGCCAGTCCTTCCATTCATTACCTATTCACTGAGTAAGTCTATGTGTGTGGTATTGTACACTGAATATACTATACTGGATATGCCTGTCTTTGTGATGCTTACATCCCACTGAGGCAGAGATTTAAGACAAATAATTCCACTCAGGGATATGCAATTACAAAATATGACTGGTGATATGAAGAAAATTAGAACTTGAGAGATGGCTCAGCAGATAAGAGTGTGCAGAGAATCCAACTTTGATTCCCTGCACCTACATCAGGTGGCTCACAACTGTCTGTAACTCTCTCTCTCTCTCTCTCTCTCTCTCTTCTCTCTCTCTCACACACACACACACACAATGTATAAAAATAATGAAACTTTTTTAAAAAAAGAGAGAGAGAAACTTACAGGGATGTTCTGAGAAAAATAAGGGGGGGCTGGGGAATCTGAGAAGCCACACAAGGGAGTGATATACTGATGGACCTCTCAAGTGGGTGGGAGATAGCCAGGGAAAGACTATAGGATGATAGGCTCAGTAGAGTATGGACACCCTGATGCAGAAAAGAACTTTGATACTTCGTAGGAACTAGAAGAAGACCTTTTCAAATAGAAGCAAATAAAGTCAAAGAAGCTTAGCTCAGGCTCAGGGCTTCAGTTCAGATCTATTCTGTAAGTTCTGTAAACAGAACTCCACACCTTCATTGGGTTCCCTTGGCACTTGATTGTGTGTGTGTGTGTGTGTGTGTGTGTGTGTGTGTGTGTGTTTATATGTACGAGAGTATGGGTGCCTGCAGAGGCCAGGAGAGGGTGTCAGATTCCCTGGAGCTGGAGTTGCAGGCAGTTGTGAGCCATGCTAATGTGCTCTGGAAGAGCATCAAGAGTGCTTTTTTTACCTACCTGAGCCATCTCTCCTGCCCTGTGCAACAACTTCTGGTAATTATTCATGAAGTTTATTTACCAGAAGCTAAGGTTGGGTGCCTGGAAATGAATGTATTTTAAGTTGATTTCCGAAGAGAAGCCATCTGCCGTGGTGTACATCTTTAATCCCAGTACCCAGGAAGCAGAGACAGGCAGGTCTTTGTGAGTTTTAGTGATATTAAGACAGATCATTAGCTTTAAGTGAAGAGGGGCTAATCTGCCACAAATTCCCTATTTTTTACTTTATTCAGTGATCATAATAGTTATTGGTCTTCGTTTCTTTGAGGTTTTATTTTATTGAGATAGGGCATCTCTACATAGCTCTGGTTGTGTCTGTGTGTGTGTATGCGTGTGTCTGTGTGTGAGGGAGCAGCTGGAGTTACAGCAGTTATAGGCTGCCCAGCCTAGGTGCTGGGAACGAAAGTCAGGACAGACTGTTGTACAAGTTCCAGGCCAGTGGGGACGACATAGTAAGATTGGAAGACCTTGTGCCCAAAAGGCAGAGGTGGGGTAGAGATGGATGGTAGGATTAATTCTCTTTAAGCCAGATTCATCGAGCTGTGCCTTTCTGCATAGTCTTTAAAAACAAAACAAAACACCAAGTCTAGCTAGCCTCAGACTTGCTATATAGCAGAGGTTAGTTTTGAAATTCTGATCCTTAGGTCTCCACCTAACAGGTACTGGAATTACAGGCATGTACGACCACACCCATCCCACACAGTTCTTTTCCAAAGGGTGAAGAGGCGTTTAAAATCTCAGAGAAATGGGGACTGGGAGATGGTGCAATATTAAGGGTGCTTATTGTTTTTCTAGAAGGTCTGAGTTAGGTCCTCTGCACCCACATATAACAGCTGCCTGTAATTCCAACTGGCCTCCAAGGATACCCTCACACATAGCATTACAGAAATAATGGTCAACAATGGCTCAGGCTATTGAATGGGGTGGAAATTTTCATGCCTCGGTGTCAGTAAAGCAGAAGCAGCAAGCAGTAATCCTGTTGGTGTGACACAATAAAAAGTCCAGGGCACCACCCAGGAATCCTCGTCAGGAATCGGAATCTAATTAGGCCTGCAGACCAAGGTGGGGCAGTGCAAAGTGGAGAGCAGGCTAAATGTCATATCAGCGATATTGCTGACTGAGTCCAGAATGTGAAAAACTTTTTAGAACAAATTATCCAGTTTAAGTAAATAACATGGAGGGGCAGGAATAAGAGTGCGGCTCAGTGTGAGAAGGCCTGGGGTCCAAATCAGACACCACAGAAGAAGAAAAAAGGAAGAACAAGAGAGCTGTTGTGAATTAAATGGACATTGTCATCTAAATATAATATGTTTAGAATATGGCCAGGTGGTGGTGGCGCACACCTTTAATCCCAGCACTCAGGAGGCAGAGGCAGGCGGATCTCTGTGAGTTCCAAGCCAGCCTGGTCTACAAGAGCTAGTTCCAGGCCAGGCTCCAAAGCTACAGAGGAACCCTGTCTCCAAAGAGACAAAACGAAACAAAACAAAATTGGAAAACTTATTTATCTCTTACCCTGAGTTTGACAACTTCTCAATACTTACATTTTCCTGGTGAGATACGTGGTGGCGTTAATGAATTATTTTCTGAGTTATATAAAGAGATATGTCAATATTAAGATCTCTATAACTTTCCAATAAGCCAGTGTTTTGTAGATGACCAGTGTAGATGTCATAAAGTCATACATGAGCAAAAGATCCATTCAACATATAAGATACACTAGTAGGGTTTGTTGTTGTTTTTTGAGTTTTGGGGTTTTTTTGTTATTTGTTTTTGTTTTTGGGTAGGTTTGTTTTTGCTTTTTTGGTATTTAATACAAAAAACACTTAGGAAACTTGACTGCTTTTTATTAAGAAAAACATTAAAGATTTGCAGAAATGGAGCTGGAGAGATGACTCAGCTTTAAGAGCACTGGCTGCTCTTCCAGAGCATCTGGATTGGATTCCAAGCAACCACCTGTAACTGTAATTCCAAAGGATCTGACGTCCTCTTCCGGACTCCATGGGTACCAGACATGCAAGTGATGCATGAACATATGTGCATGAAAAATTAGGTTGAAAACAAGAGTTGCAAAAATGTGGTCAGTGTATCATTAAAAGCACTTTTTAATGCTCTCAAAATATTATTTGTGTTCATTTGTAATGGTATATTGATAAGTGTTTGCACTTTTAATTTCAAATGTGGCAAATGTACATAGAAAGAATACACTTTGAGTTGACAGTAGCTAAGAATGTGAAAAGGTTTGTCCACCAAAGGTTTTGGAGCGGGCTGTAATGTTCCAGACTAAAAACTCTGACCTAGGTGGGAGACAGACTCTACTCCAGACTTGCTGAGTGCTCTCAGGTAGTAACTTGACTTCTTAACAGCCTGTAGCCTGTAATTTAGCTAGATAATGTATCTACCAAACCTGAGTTAGAACTTTTTTTCCTTCTTAAGAAGCAGTTTCATTGCTATGGCCCAAGCTGGCCTTGAATTCACTGATCCACCTTCCTCTGCTTCCAAGTGCCACCAAACCCAGTTTCGCTAGAGCTTTTTTATCAGAATATAATTTGGTTAAATAGAATGTAAAGAAACTTATGATGAAAAATTGCATGTAAATTTTAGAATTCAACCTGTTGAGCCCCTTTGAATGATAATGTGCTTGTCTGGTAGATATTGTCTGCTATACAAGCAAAAGTGGTTATTCCTGAGTTTTCCAAAAACTTGCGTTGAGAAAATGGTTCTGAATTCTGTGAAACAGAACCTAGCCAGCTGATGGCAGTGAGTCCTGGGACTGACAGGGCTTGTTCTGAGCTGTCTTCCCGCTTGGTGGCTGCAGGAAAACCCACGCTTGCAGTATCATTCGTGTTCCTTGTTGCTGAGCTAGACTCTGGATAGTTCTGCAGTTAATTGTTCTTTATTTTTATTTATTTTATGTGTGTTGGTGTTTTGCCTGAATGTCTTTCTGTGTGAGGGTATTGGATCCCCTGGAACTGGAGTTACAGACAGTTGTGAGCTGCCATGCCAGGAATTGAACCTGGGTCCTTTGGAAGAGCAGTCAGTGCTCTTAACCGCTGAGCCATTTCTCCAGCCCCTTGTTCTTTATTTTAAATGTCATTCTTGTTTTGATTTTTGACTCCCAAGGGCACAAGAGACTACAATCCCCGGCAGATGGCAGTTCGGGAGAAGGTGTTTGATGTCATCATCCGCTGCTTCAAGCGCCATGGAGCAGAAGTGATTGATACCCCTGTGTTTGAACTGAAGGTGAGAGATGGCTAAGGAGAAACTTAACGGTGGACCTGTGGGCTTATGAATACCAAAGACAATGAAGGAGTCTAAGGTTACAAAGGTTAGAATTTTAACACATTAACGGGGCCGACAGAGTTCTGTCTGTGTCAACACTAGAGCTCAAATGTTTGAGTTCACACACGGAGGATTTTCAAGCTTTTAAAGCATGGCCAGTTTGGTCAGAGGGCTATGTTATAACCAGTTGAAGACATCGCAGGGCAGAGACTGCTGTAACATCCTGCAGTTCTATTTTGGTTTCTGACATTGTTCAGCTCTCAGACGTTATAAAAGCGTCTGTGTTTGCTGACCTGATAATGCATTCCTACAAGCTTATCTTCAAAACCAGAAAGCTGTGTGCACAGATATGCCTGTTGACTTCTTTTGGAAATGTATTTTAATTGGAGCTACATAAGCATAATAGGACAATGTTAGCAAACAAATCTTTGCACTGCTGTTCTAAGATGGTCTCGTTGAACCCAGGCTGGCCTTGACGCAGAAGCCCGGTGCTTCTTCCTTCCTAGTGCCATAGTTATAGGTGTAGCTCACCGCCCCAAGTCTCACTGGAAAATTATACACCTTTTTTTTATTTATTTAGTTTTTAACGATGGGGAGGGTTAGATTTGTATGTGAATGTGTACATGAGTACCTGTACCCGAGGAGGTCAGACGTGTAGGATACCCTCGGAGCTGGAGTTACATTAGGGTCACCAGTGAGCTGACTGGCATGGGTGCTATGAATCGAACCTAGGTCCTCTGCAAGATCAGTACAATTCCTAACCACTTTATCAGGGCTGGAGAGACAGCTCAGCAGTTAGAGCACCTGTTGCTTGTGCAGAGGATCTGGGTGCACACGACATCCGTGCGGTGACTCACTCCATCTGTAACTCTAGTCTAGAGGATCCAACACTCTCTTCTGACCGCCATGGGCACCAGACATGCATGTGGTGGACACACACACATAGACAAAGCATTCATACAAATAAAATACATTTTTTATTATTTCAGTAATAATACCTTAGAAATGACTAAGGTGGCTCAGCTTGGGTAAAGACATTTACTACCAAGCCTGATGAGTTTAAGAGACTTGAGACTTCACAAGATGGAAGAAGAGAACCAGCTCTCACAATTATCCACTCTCCTTATGCATGTCATGGCCCATGAACGCACACAATATAAATAAATGATTATTTTTTTAAAAGGTAAATTAAAAGTAATACTTTCAGGGGCTAAGGGTGGCACACACCTTTTATCCCAGCACTTAGGAGGCAGAAGCAGGCAGATCTCTCTTGAGTTCGAGGCCACCCTGGTCTACAGAGTGAGTTTCAGGACAGCCAGAGCTACATAGAGAAGCCCTGTCTCAAAAAAACGAATGGGGGGGGGGGGGGCGGCGGAGTAATAGCTTTGCCACAAAAGAGAAAAAAAAAAATCAGAATATCAACACAATGCTGTTACTCCCTTTTATTTTCGTTTTGTTTTATCTTTTTGAAACAGGGTCTTTCTATGTAGACCAGGCAGACCTTGAATTCACAGAGATCTGCCTGCCTAAACCTTCTGGGTCCTTGGATAAAAGGTGTGCGGTGTGCCTGTTACTACTTTTTTTTTTTTTTTTTTTTTTTTTTTGGTTTTTTTGTTTTGTTTTGTTTTGTTTTTTGAGACAGGGTTTCCCTGTAGTTTCTAGAGCCTGTCCTGGAACTAGCTCTTGTAGACCAGGCTGGCCTCAAACTCAGAGATCCGCTTGCCTCTGCCTCCTGAGTGCTGGCTGTTACTACTTTTTTATTGTAACTATGTCAGACTTGTAAGCATTATGATAAATAGCAGAGGAATTATAAGACTATAGACAAGTTGAGATTAGTCATGTTAGAATAGTAAGTTTTTAGTTTTTGTGTTTATAATGGTCTTTTAAGGGCTGGGATTACAGCCCAGTGATTGCCCACCAAGTGCAAAGCCTAGGTTCGATCCCTAGCATCACATAGCAATAATGATAATCAACTTATTTTCTATCCAGGCATGGTGGCTCAAGCCTTTAATCCCAGCATTCAGGAGGTAGAGGCAGACAGATCCCTGGAAGCTCAAGGCCAGCCAGGGATGCATAGTAAGACCCTGTACAGGCTTGAAAGAAAAGTTAAAATGTAGTTTATTATTGCGATCACATTGCTTCTTGGTTTCTCCAGGAAACACTGACCGGAAAGTACGGAGAAGACTCAAAGCTCATCTATGACCTGAAGGATCAGGGCGGGGAGCTGCTGTCCCTTCGCTATGACCTCACTGTATCCTGCACTCGGGTTCTTAAGACTTTGGACGAATTGGCACTCACTGACTGGGGTTGGGCTTGGGTTTAGGGACAGCAAGCAGGTATAGGTAAGATTACATATGAAACCATTCACAATTTATTTCTTTAAACCAAGATTAAGGACTTTGGCTAAGCGGAATATAGCCTTAGAAATCTTCATCATTCTGTCAGGGCCCTGTTCCTAGTTTTACAACAGTCTCCTGGCTCAAGAATAACTTTCCTGAGCTGGGAAGCAGTGGCGCACGCCTTTAATCCCAGCTCTCGGGAGGCAGAGACAAGTGGATCTCTGTGAGTTCGAGGCCAGCCTGATCTACAGAGAGAGTTCCAGGACAACTAGGGATGTTACACAGAGAAACCTGTCTTGAAGAATAGCTCTCCCCTACCCTCTCAGTGGGCAGAACTTTCTGTAATTGACCAGTATTTCCTTTATCTCCAAGTGTCTCAGTTAGTGTTCTTTGCTGTGGGGGGGACACCGTGGCCATGGCAACTATTAAAAACGAAATCATATAATCGGGGGCTTGCTTACAGTGCAGAGGGTTAGTCCATGATCATCACGCCAGAGAGCATGGCAGCACAAAGGCAGGCATGGTGCTGGAGAAAGAGCTGAGAGCTTTACATCCTGCTCCACGAGCAGCAAACAGAAAGCACGGGAGCAGGAGCACCTGGGCCAAGGTGGGCCTTTGAAACTTCAAAGCCGAATCCCGTGACACACCTCCTCCTAACTACCTAATCCTCCCAAACAGTTCGTCAGCTGGGGACGAAGCATGGAAAAACACAAGTCTGTGTGGCCAGATTCATTGAGACCACCACACCAAGCTACTCTGCAAACCATCCAGTCAGGGATTCACATGGCCTTTCCCTCCGATGTCTAACCTGCCACGTCCCCTTCTCTCCCCTAGTCAGCATAGTCCAGGAGAGACATGAGCGAAAGGGAGAGGCAGGGGTCCTTGCCACCTGCCTTTCCTACTCAGCTGCCTTTTGTGATTACAGTTAATTCTTCTGACGGTTAGAAGTGCTGTAACTCTTCCAGGCAGGGGTTTTATCTATATAGGCAGGGTTAGACCCCAGCTTCTGCGGGTGATGATAATTCCCAGCACCACAGGAGGCTCTTTTCCTTAACACTCTGTCCTCAGGTCCCTTTTGCTCGGTATCTGGCAATGAATAAACTCACCAACATTAAACGCTACCACATAGCAAAGGTGTATCGCCGGGACAACCCTGCTATGACCAGAGGCCGTTATCGCGAGTTCTATCAGTGTGTGAGTGTTGGAAAACCATGGAGCATGATGGGTAACTCAGGCCCTCTCTGATAGGATCTCCCGAACACTATGGTGTCCTGAACAAACTAGATGACCTCGAAAATGCTCTTAAATTTCTGTGATATTTTCAGGTAGCCCTCATAATGGTTTAGTGGAAATTAATAAGACAATCAGATCTGGGGTTTGGGGCCTGGTTTGGGGTATGGGGGTGTATATTTTAGTGCTGGGGGTTGTATACACTGGGACACTGGGCAATTGTTCTACCACTGAGCTACATCCCTAGCTCCAGGTTTTTTATATTAAATGATAGTATTATAGTCACAACAGAGGATGAGGAAATTCAATGTGTGTTGTTGTTAAGTCTTCTAGATGAAACAGAAAATGAAGGGGAGGCCTGTGCTTCGATGCAGACAGAGCACAGCTTTGGGGAGTCTCGCATGCCACCCTCTCCCTCTCTGTTTCCTTGCAGGATTTTGACATTGCTGGCCAGTTCGACCCCATGATTCCTGATGCAGAGTGTCTGAAGATCATGTGTGAGATCCTGAGTTCACTTCAGATAGGCAGCTTCCTGGTCAAGGTCAGAGCTGGGAGGGACTGGGGGGTCAAGGTCAGGCCTGGCCCCTCAGAGATCAGTAGCTAGTGGGATGGAGGCGACTGGGACCTGTGCAGAATGAGCAGATTTCTTCCTCCCCGTGCCCTGCTCCTCACAGGTAAATGACAGGCGTATCCTAGACGGGATGTTTGCTGTCTGTGGTGTTCCTGACAGCAAGTTCCGTACCATCTGCTCCTCAGTGGACAAACTAGACAAGGTAACAACCGCACACCTGACTCTCTAGATCCTACCCTGTTTTAAGCGATGAGAAAGTTTAGGAGGAGTTCTGGCCCCAGCATGTAGGTTGAAAGGCAGCTTTGCTCTCAGATTGCTTCTTGAACGGGCCCATGCTCGTTCTGTGGTAGAGAAGCTGTGTAGTGGCCTCTGACTGTTGTTGTCTGCCCAGGTGTCCTGGGAGGAAGTGAAGAATGAGATGGTGGGAGAGAAGGGCCTTGCACCGGAAGTGGCTGATCGCATTGGGGACTATGTCCAGCAGCATGGTGAGAAAGGAGCTTAGCAGCCACCTCACTGCCCTTAGTCCTAAAGTTGAAACGTGTGTGTGTGTGTGTGTGTGTGTGTGTGTGTGTGTGTGTGTGTGTAAAGGGTGTGTTGTTCATGTGCACGTGTGTGTGTATGAAGGGGTGTGTTGTTCGTGTACGTGTGTGAGAAGGGGTGTGTTGTTCGTGTACGTGTGAGAAGGGGTGTGTTGTTCGTGTACGTGTGTGAGAAGGGGTGTGTTGTTCGTGTACGTGTGTGAGAAGGGGTGTGTTGTTTGTGTGTGTGTGTGTGTGTGTGTGTGTGTGTGAAAGGGTATGTTGTTCGTGTACGTGTGTGAGAAGGGGTGTATTGTTCGTGTGTGTGTGAAGAGGTGTGTTGTTTGTGTGTGTGTGTGTGTGTGTGTGTGTGTGTGTGTGAAAGGGTGTGTTGTTCGTGTGTGTGTGTATGTGTGTTCATGTTTACACGTACTGCACCCAAAAGGCAGGCCTGGTTTTTTTTTCTTGTCAGTCTGACCTACAGATTTGTTTCCTCAGGTGGGGTGTCTCTGGTGGAGCAGTTGCTCCAGGATCCTAAACTCTCCCAAAACAAACAGGCCTTGGAGGGCTTGGGAGACCTAAAGCTGCTGTTTGAATATCTGACCCTGTTTGGCATTGATGACAAGGTAAGTCGGGTTGGAGACAGGAGCCTTAGCTGACGCTGTGGCTTAGGGTCCCTGATCCTAGTCTGGTACTGACCATGGCCTTACCTCCACAGATCTCCTTTGACCTGAGCCTTGCTCGAGGCCTGGACTACTATACTGGGGTCATCTATGAGGCGGTGCTGCTACAGATGCCAGCCCAGGCTGGGGAAGAGCCCCAGGGTGTGGGCAGTGTAGCTGCTGGAGGGCGCTACGATGGGCTAGTAGGCATGTTTGACCCCAAAGGGCGTAAGGTGCCATGCGTTGGGCTCAGTATTGGAGTAGAGCGAATCTTCTCCATTGTAGAGCAAAGATTAGAGGTAAGTCCTGGGGTGGGTAGAGCACAGAAGGGCAGGTAATGGTACCCAGGCTACCTTTGATCATTTAGGAACAGGTGCTGCTTTGGGCAGGCACCTTTGAGAAATGCAGAAAAGATGGATGGTTATGGACCATTTTCATGTGTGTCCTTATATGTTTTATGATACTGGAAATCAAACCTGGGCCTTGTGCACTCTAGGCAAGCACTGTTAGCACTATGCTATTTTTCACTTAATTTGAGACAGGGTCTCACTAGGTTACCCAGAGTGGCTTTGAACTCTGTGTAGCCCAGGTGGGCCTTGAATCCTCCTGGCTCAGCCTCTGAATAACTGGGCTAGGTTAAGCCATCGGGCCTGGCTTCTAGGATAGTTTTATGGATCTTTATTCT
Source organism: Arvicola amphibius (assembly GCF_903992535.2). Lineage (NCBI taxonomy): Eukaryota > Metazoa > Chordata > Mammalia > Rodentia > Cricetidae > Arvicola > Arvicola amphibius. Next base: position 113,909,000 of record NC_052051.1, on the reverse strand, counting down.
TTCTCCTCTGAATCAGAGCTATCAAAAATCGAGGCTGGTGTAGCTAAGATGCACTGCCATGTGCCAGGCCTACATGCTTGGTGCGTTTTCAGCTAGACACTCTTGTTGTTTTTGTTCGTCAGATAAGGAAGCTAAGTACTAGCAATCAGATAATTTGCTCAAGGTTGTGATACTTGTAAGTAGGAGAGTCAGAGTGTGGTCCAGATAGTTCAGTGTTGTGCTAACCATTCTAATGCTGCCTCTCAGTACAAAACATGTCCGAGGCCCTGGGCTTGCTCCAGTGGCTGTTCTGACTCCCTGGGGCCTGGAGTAACACCAAGGATGCCCCCTTTTGTTGCTGGTGCTCTTAAATGGCTCATTGCATTTGATTTTCAGGGGTGTCCTAGCAACTTTCCCACTAGTCCTGTTTTTTTTTTTTTTTTTTTACTTCTAGAATGAAACCATCCATCCATGTTGCCTACTTGAGGTCATTATTCTAGTAGGCAGTTTATGTTGTAACTTTGAAAACAGTTTCCAGCCGGGTGGTGGTGGCGCACTCCTTTAATTCCAGCACTTGGGAGGCAGAGGCAGGCAGAGCTTTGTGAGTTCGAAGCCAGCCTGATCTACAGAACTAGTTCCAAGACAACTAGGGCTGTTACACAGAGAAACCCTGAGTCAAAAAACCGGAGGGGGGGTAGTTTTCCAGAAAAAGTTGAAGGGCAGGAGCAGCCTTGTTCTGCATCCACACATACCTAGTCTCCGATGGGGAAGTAGACAGTGAAGACAAGACGCCAGTGCTGGTTTGAGGTGGGCTCCGTTCTCCCTGTGGCTGCTGTGGCCCCTAACCCAGATGGAAAGGAGTTTCAGCTTTGCTGTGTTGCCACCCTGCAGTGTTTATTCCTTTTTGTCATTGTGTTTTGGTGTTTTCTTCTGTAAATTTTTTTTTAAATTTTTTGTGTATGGGTGTTTTGCCTACTTGTGTGTCTGTGCCTGGTGCCCACAGAGGCCAGAAGAGGGCATCAGATCCCTTGGGACTGGAATTATAAACAGCTGTAAACTGCTTTGTGGGTGCTGGAAATCAGACAGACTCAGGTTCTCTGGAAGAGCAGCAAGTGCTCTTAACTGCTGAGCCATCTCTCCAGCCCGCTTATTTGTTTTGTTTTGTTTGGTTGGTTGGGTTTGGGGGTGTTTTGGGTTTGTTTTTTTTTTTTGTGACACACTAGCCTCAAACTCACATATTATTCAAGGCGAACCTTGAAGGCCTGATCCTTCTGTCTTCACCTCCCAAGTACTAGAATTATAGATATACCCAGCTTTTCATTCATTATTTATTCTGACAAGTCATACAAGTCAGTTCATTTCTTACACCCTCTAAAAACTATTTTCATGTTCTACTGGTAGATGAGAAGGCTGGGACCCTGCCCTAGTTGAGCTCACGGAATTGGACTTAGTCTCTCAGGATCCTAACTACAGCCCTTCCTGTTGTTCCTTGATCGCTTAGTCCCGCTCTGCTCTTGCCTGCCTCTCCCCAGGCTTTAGAGGAAAAGGTTCGGACCACAGAGACCCAGGTGCTCGTGGCATCTGCACAGAAGAAGCTGCTGGAGGAGAGACTGAAGCTTGTCTCCGAGTTGTGGGATGCCGGGATCAAGGTACAGGAAGCGACCCCCAGGGTGGTAGCAAACATGGGAATTCTAGGCACAGACTAATAGAAGTTCACATGGTGCCTCTCCCATTACTTCTTGAGATGGAGCAAAGCAAGTGCAAACTGTTTAAGTACGTGTGCAGTTTTGTTTCAGTTCAAATAAGGCCAATCATTCTTCCTGCTGCGCCCCCACCCCCGAAGTTCCCCCTGAGAACACAGAAGCCTTTGTTTTCTTCTGGGTCATTTGCAGGCCGAGCTGCTCTACAAGAAGAACCCAAAGTTACTGAACCAGCTGCAGTACTGTGAGGAAGCGGGCATCCCACTGGTGGCCATCATTGGCGAGCAGGAGCTCAAGGATGGGGTCGTCAAGCTGCGTTCCGTGACGAGCAGAGAAGAGGTAAGGGGGCAAGCAGGACGGTAAAGGACATGGGGGTATCATCTATCCTGGCATATCTAATTGGGTTTATGTCCCAGTGAGCCAACCCTGATAACTAAATGTAGGCACTCAGTGAATAGCTGAGCGGAAGATGCTCATACCTTCTCCCTCCATCCTGGCCAGGTGGATGTCCGAAGAGAAGACCTTGTGGAGGAGATCAGAAGAAGAACAAATCAGCCCCCCTCTATCTGCTGAACTGAGTAAACTTCCAGAGGAAGCATGGTTGACCTTGTTTGAACTAAAACAAAACTGCACATATATTTAAACAGTTTGCACATCTCTGATCCAGCAGAAGACTGAAGGGTAGTCACAACAGAGGCTTCTTGTTTTATTAATACCTTATTGTTGGTAATCACTGGCAAAAAAAAAAACGTCCAGGTACTACACTTTCCTTGTCAGGGATGGGGAGGAACAGTGTAGGTGGATTAATCAAGGTTCTGCCTCCTAAACTCCTGTATGGACCTGAGGTGGCTTCATTGCAGAGCCACACACCAGATGAACAGATGTCTCCCTATAACCTACCGCCTAAAAGTCCAATAAATGTCTCCACCGCTAACTTAGCCTGTCTGTGTCCGTGATGCCTAATGCTACCTTCCTCTTCAGGCCCTGAACCATTCAAACCATTCTAGTAACTGGTATGAAAGAGCGACGGTCCCGTCAGAAACCCGCTGGTTAAAGGACACCCTGTGGGCCCAGTGTCCATCCTGCCCGGGCTCTGCCCCACCTCCACCCCTTGTGCTGGAGCTCCACCCACACACAGGGTTTAGCTAGCGCCCCCCCAGGGGCTCGCGCACGTGCAATGGGTGCCTCCTTGAGAGGCGGGGTTGCTCTCTGAGCCAATGAGAGCTTGAGGGGGCGTGGAGGACAGGGAATCTTCCAGAGACAAGCTCAAGGAAGTTCTAAAGCGTACTGGCAGACCTAGGAGTGAGCTATGCAGTCGAAACGTGAGTGTGAGGTAAGTAAATGAAGACCTAAGGGGTCCTTGGGCCCTTCCTGCACAAGGGGCGGTTACTGTGACCCCAGTACCGCAGGCGAGGTGGGACCGCCAGTGATGCGCCATTCCAACTTATCTCTTCCCACCCCAGCAATGGTGCGAGAGGGTGAATCCGGAGAACAAGGCAGCCCTGGAGGCGTGGGTAAGAGAGACTGGCATCCGCCTGGTGCAGGTCAACGGGCAAAGGAAGTATGGCGGGCCACCCCCAGGTATGGTAGCCCCACCCCGTGTCTCTACGCCAGCCTCGGTCACTCTTGTGGGAAGGGCCTGTCCCTAGGCTCCAAATTCAGAAACTCGAAACTACTTGACTGACATACCCTCTGTTAGATTCAGGTTTTGTCTGGCTTCCCTTTCCAGTCTCCCACTCGGTGCCAGCCTGGTTGTTTATGCAGTCCAGTGGCCCCATTATGCTAAGGACCAGGAGCCAGAAGGGTGTCAATATTTCTAGATGATCTTCTCACCCTCCCCCCGACACACACACCCCCCAGCTATTTCCTGGGGCTTAGAAATAAAATCATCTCAGAAAACCACAGTACCCCTCCATAACCTCTCCCTCCAGGCTGGGTGGGCAGCCCGCCACCTTCAGGGTCCGAGGTGTTTATTGGACGACTACCCCAGGACGTGTATGAGCACCAGCTGATCCCACTCTTCCAGCGCGTGGGGCGTCTCTACGAGTTCCGCCTAATGATGACCTTCAGTGGCTTGAACCGCGGCTTTGCCTATGCACGCTACAGCTCACGGCGCGGCGCCCAGGCCGCCATTGCCACTCTGCACAACCACCAGCTGCGCCCTTCCTGCCAGCTTCTGGTGTGCAGAAGCACCGAGAAGTGCGAGCTGACAGTAGACGGGCTGCCTCCGAGCTTGAACCGCCGCACGCTACTGCTCGCCCTCCAACCTCTGGGTCCCAGCCTGCAGGAGACATTGCTGCTACCCAGCCCTGGGTCGGCACCCTCTCAGATTGCACTGCTCAAGTTCAGCACACACCGAGCCGCTGCCATGGCCAAAAAGGCCCTGGTAGAAGGTAGGGGTGGAAGCTGCGGGAGGGCGGCTGGCTACTTAAAAGCATATCCCCAAACCTTAGAGTCAGACATGTGTGGAGTTCACAGACGGCCACTATGCAATAGTACTACAGCTTGTCTAAGTTCCTCCCACACGTTGTATTCTAATTTTGTTTTTTTGAGACAGGGTTTCTCCGTGTAGCTTTGGCTGTCCTGGAACTCGCATCAAGCTCTCAGATAATCCATCTGCCTCTGCTTCCCAAATTCTTGGATTAAAGGTTTGCGCAGGCCACTATCACCTGCTGTTGTATGCTGTGTTAGTCCTCGGTGTTTCCCAGGGCTGTAAAGAGTTGAGATGGGCCTGCTTATCTTCGCAGCTCCTGCCCTTCAGCAAATTAAGCAGTGCTGTTTCTGCTGTTGTGATGATGGTTAGGTAAATGAAGCCTGAATGCCCTGTCTTGCCCCAGGGATAATTAGATAGTGTTATTACAGCTCAGTGAGACTTGGGGAAGTCATTGTCACACCACCAGGAAGTAAAAGCTTTAAACACAGCCTGTGGCAAGTCACTTCACTGATCAACTCCTGCCTGAGTGTCTGTCTCAGTCCCTGTACTCAGATCTGCCCTTGTCTCTTGCCTTTGTCTTGCAGGGCAGTCACGCCTTTGTGGAGAACAGGTGGCTGTGGAGTGGCTCAAGCCAGACCTGAAGCAGCACTTCCGCCAGCAGCTTGCAGGTCCCTCACTGCGACTCCTCCGGCCCGATGGCAGCCAGCTAGCCCAGAGCAGGGACAGGCTAGGGTTCCAAGGGGCTCGTGCTGCTCTGCAGCTGCTGTGTCAGCGAATGAAGCTGGGCAGCCCAGTGTTCCTTACCAAGTGTTTAGGCACAGGGCCCGCTGGCTGGCATCGCTTTTGGTACCAGGTTGTGATCCCTGGACACCCAGTGCCTTTCAGTGGCCTAATTTGGGTTGTGCTGGCATCTGATTGGCAGGATGGGCATGAGGTGGCCAAGGATGCTGTTTCTGCGCAGTTGCTGGAAACACTGAGTGAGTTTAGGACCAGCTTGTGGTCTCCTGGGGCTGAAGCAGGTACTATGGTTAAGCAGTGACCCCTCCCCTCCCCCTCTTCTCTACAGGCATTCTAAATGGGTAGGCAGAACCTGTGCCTGTCCCCAGCCCAGCAGGCCTGGGCAGCCACTACTGAATCACAAAGAGACAGGGCCTGGTTACAGCTTCCTTGCTAGGGCAAACCCTGTCACACCTAAGTGCTATTTTAGTTGTGAAGAACTTTGCCCTTCCCTATTGAGCCCAGGGTCTGATCTGACCTCTGGCCTAGTATCCTTGGTCAATTCCCAGTTTGACAAGTAACTCACCATACCCACACAAAAGAGCTTACTATGAATCTGTGTTTTTATTTGAGCCAAAGGCTCTTCCACCACTTGTTACTGATTTGGGCTTACATGGTTTTTTTTTTTTTCTATATGTGGTTGTATTTATATTAAACCCCTGGTTTGTATACACATGTCTGTCTGTGCTGTCTTGCCATACAGAGTTTGTTTTACAATGGTAGGGTAAGCAAATGCTTTCCCACTTTGGGGCCGTGAGTTCATACGACAGAGTATTGGGAATTCCTATCTGGGGACTTGGGGTGTCACTCAGTGGTAGAGCTAAGCTTATACTCAAGACTGTAGGTTCAGTCTACAGCATCAAAACAAATCTCTTCAGGGCTGTCCCAGAAAACATGGCTCCTTGTCCTGACATTGTCCCCGTGCCCTCAGTCACTATCGTCGTCGCTGTCCTTCGCCACCTCCTCTGGAGCCTTGGCATCCTCGCCATCTTCTCTCAGCCCTGCAAAGAAGTCATCCGTGCTCCAGGCCTTGCTGCTCAGGGCACGAAGCGGTCCTCCCTTTTTCTTGCGTCGCCGATAGTCGTCCACAACCACAGTCCGCAGCTGAGTCATGTTCCAAAATTTGAGTCGCTGGTCATGGCCACTACTGGCCAAAAACTGGCCGCAATGGGACAGGGCTAGCTCCTCCACAGGCTCCCCAGCGTGCTGGCCCACAGTGCCTACCACTCGGTTTGGCAAGATGTTCACAGCCCTGAGCAGAGAACAGTGTTAGTCCTGGCTGGCTTGGCTCTTACTTCCTAAGCCCCAGGGCTGCTCTGGCTTCCCTTACCTGATGGTCCCGTCAGTGGAGCCAGTGCACAGCAGGTTCTCGGTGACTGGGACCATGCAGTCAATGGACTCTGCCCTCAGGGCAAAGCGGTCACTTGTGGCCCCAAAACCATTCCAATTGAAGAGGTAGATGGTACCTTCACTAGATCCGCAGGCCACCTTCTTCCCATACTGCAGGTTAACAAGGTAAACCGTGTTTGTGGAGCGACTTCACAGCGAAACCCCTGGCATACATACCCCATCCCATCATACCCAGCTGTACTTTCATGAGGGTGACGGAGGTTAGGTCGCCTGACTGAGGCTCTGAGAGTAACTCAAATCGGCGTCTCTTGATGTTGAAGACACCAAGGCAGCCATCCCCACTGCAGAGAACAAACAGATTGAACGGGAAGCTCCATTTGAGGAAGCTCATAACACAAAGTGGGTACCAAGTGGTCTAGAGGGAGGCAAAGAGCAGGGAGTCAGGTTTAAGGTTGTACCTGGCTGTCAGCAGCAGCTTTTTGGCTGGGTCTAGAGCCATGTCAGCAATGTACTCCTCATGCTGCCGCATATCCATGAGAGGGCCCTCTTTCCGCTGGTCCCAGAGCCGGATACCACCTGTGTCATCCCCAGTGACTAGAACATTCTCATCCACGAGCAGCAGACTGTTAATGGGGGCGCTGGAGAAACAAAGAATATGAACTTGTTCTAATAGAGACCTCTCGGTCCTTGCGCCTACCCCTCACCTGGTACACGTATATCTAATTGGTTTTTCTTACCTGTGAGCCTTGGAAATTCGTCTTTCCAACTGTCCTTGTTCGACATCTAATACGTGGATTGCTTTGTCCTTAGAGACAGTGACAAGTTCTGGGGGAAAAGGCCCAGCTTACGGTATTGCTCATTGCCATCTAGCCTCTCCCACACGGCTGGCTGCCCTCCCCAGTACTCACTCTGCCCATCCTCTGAGAAGCCCACAGCTCTGCAGGACTTGAGGTGGTGTCCTGACGACCAGAGTTCCTTGGTTTCTCCCTCCTGACAAGAGTATGAGAAGCTGAGGGAAGGAAGAGAGAGTGAATGCTCCCATACCACACCTGAAAGGCATGGAGCACAAAATCCAACTTTCCCATGTAGGTACGGTGCTTCCAAGACCAAAAAGCTTACCATTCTGCTTAACGATTTTCTTTGTAATAACAGAGATGGAACTCAAGCCTTCACACATGCTCAGTAAAACTCTGCAATTGAGCCACACACCCCCAGCCTATTTAATCATTTTCTCTTTATATTTTTTTTTCTTTCTTTCTTTTTTTTTGTTATTTTCTGTTTGGTTGGTTTTGGTTTTTCGAGATAGGGTTTCTCTGTGTACCTGGCTGTCCTGGTACTCACAGACCAGGCTGGTCTTGAACTCAGAGATCCACCTGCCTCTACCTCCCAAGTGCTAGGGTTAAAGGCATGCACCACCACCATCTGGTTCATTTATCCATTTTAAATTAACTTCAAATGTTAGATCTTGTTTCAGCACACATTTAATTCAAGATATATCTGTACAGGGCTGCTTTGGGGAATGGGTCAGGTTGTGACACAATCTCACTACCTAGCCAAGGCTAGCCTGGAACTTGTTTTCTTTTTTTGTTCTTTTTTATCTTTTTTTTTTTCTTCTAAACAGAGGTTCTCTGTGTAGACCAGGCTGGCCTTGAACTCAAGAGATTCACCTGCCTCTACCTCCCAAGAGCTAGGACTAAAGGTGTGTGCTACCACTAACCAACCTGTTTAGGCTGGAATTTGTAATTCTTTGTCTCATCCTCAAAAGTCTGAGCCTGGGGAAATATTGGGTCTGGACCACTGTGGGGGGCCCAGAAATACTTGATTAAACTAATGGCAAACTGGGTGTGTTGATGGATGCCTATTAAGAATTCTTGCCAAGCAGTGGTGGCACATGCCTTTAATCCCAGCACTCTGAAGGCAGAGGAAGGTGGCTGTCTCTGAGTTGAAGCCAATCTGGTCTACAGTGAGTTCCAGGACAGCCAGGGTTGTTAGGCAGGCAGAAAATCCCCGTCTCGGGAAAACAAAAACAAAAAGAATTCCAAGATCAAGCTGGGTGGTGGTGGCGCGTGCCTTTACCCAGCACTGGGGAAATAGAGGCAGACAGATCTCTTGAGTTTGAGGCCACCCTGGTCTACAGAGCAAGGACGGTCAGAGATACTTAGAGAAACTGACTAAAAAACATTGGGGGAAAATAATCTGAGATTGGAGTCAGGATCCTTTGAGACTATTCTGGGTCATAGTGAGATCTGTCTCAAAGAAAAATAACTGGGTGGTGGCGCAAGCCTTTAATCCCAGCACTCGGGAGGCAGAGACAGGCAGATCTCTGTGAGTTCGAGGCCAGCCTGGTCTACAAGAGCTAGTTCCAGGACAGGCTCCAAAGCTAGAGAAACCCTGTCTCGAAAAACAAAAACAAAAACAAAAAAACAAAAAACAAAAAAAAAAAGAAAGAAAGAAAAAGAAAAACTACTGACAGAAATCCAGTCCCTGAAGTTGCAAAGGTGATAATCAGAGTCCACAGAAGCTAGAGAAGGACACAGTTAATTACTATACATTTTTACCAATGTCACCGTACTGACAACTTAAAATAGAGGTGGAGGGCTGGGAGGATGGTTCAATGGATGAAGTGCTTGCCTCCAGCCGTGGGATCCCCAAAACCTATTTAAAAGTTGGGCAGGTATTGTGGCCAACTCTATTCCCAGCATTTAGGAAGCAGAGATGGGACCCCTGAGGCAAGCTAGCTAGCTAGTTAAGACTAGCCAAGATCGTCGAGCTCCAGGCTCAACAAGACACCTTGCCTAAAAATAAAAATAATAAAAGGCCTCCACAAGCACATTTGCTGAATGTTACTGAACGAGTCGGGCCGTCAGTGTCGTAAAATGTTTTCCCGCCACACTCTCTACCCTCACCTCCATCCCAGAAGAGCTTTAAGACCCTGGAGCCCACGTGCCCACCACACCTCCGCCCTACACCCCACTCACACGAACACGTCCCCGTCTACGTCCCCTGCTGCCAGCAGATCTCGGGTGGGATGGAACGCCAGGCCACTGGCTGGGGCTTCCAGCACGATGTCTTCTGGGGCATCACGGATCCGGGGTGCTGCCTTCGTGGAGTCAAGGTCTTCTTCATTGCTAGAGTTCTCTGAGGGACTCTCCTCACACAGGTGATCCATAGGACCCACACGCGCGCCGAGCCAAGTACATTTAATGAGGCGTGGCTTAAGTCGCTCCTTCCGGAAAGAGGCGGGATCGGAAGTGCACTGGGAAGGACGTCAGAAGGGGACGGGCCTTTTGCCTTCGGTGGGAGGTGGGAGTGGAGCGGTCACGGCGTTTTGCGTCCTCTAAGAATCAATCACTACCCTACCCCTCTTTTGTTTATATTTTTTAAATAAAGCTGAGTTGCAGTTCATTAAAAGTTTCTTTTTTTTTTAAAGGGCTAAGAAAAAAAGAGCTGAGGAAGAAAGACACTTCAGAAAATACCGGCTTGGTTTCAGAGGATTTCCCCTGCCTCGGTGTTTTCCTGTATAATAAACGCCATGCCTGTCACGGCGCGCTGCGTGAACAACCTTATGGAGTTGGTTCCTTCCACCTTTACGAAGGGTCCAGGGATTAAACTGATCCTCCACTGGCTGTGCCATCTCCAGGCTCCTCCACCCCAGACCTACCTTACCTGACCCACTGTGGCCTGTGCTTGGGCTACCTAGCTAGACTGTGTGACCTTTAAGGCCTGCCCTCCCTCCTAAGCCGCTTTACATATCTGGGAACACCCTAAATTCTACCCTATCCTTCCATCCAGTCCTATCCTAAAAGATAGAGGGGGATCCCAATCATTCCTGACTAGGGGCAGGCACATTGCTCAAGAAGGAAAGAGTCCTTGCATCCCTAAGTTAACAGACAGGGATCATTAACAGGAGGCAGCATTCACACATGCTCAAACAGCTGCCCAGGCCAACATCTTCAGTCCTCCAGAAAAACAGTGAACAGCCCGGTCTAGTATAGTTTAGCTCCTGACAGCTGATGCTCTGGGCATCCCTGTTAACAAAGGTTCCAATAATGAGGCTGCTTTACATGGCAGTGCGGTAAGCCTTCTAAGGGATGTACTGGATAGTAGCGCATTTCTTCGGGGCAGGGAGACAAAGGCAGGTGGATCTCTTCAGACTATCAGGCCAGCCTGATCTGTATACTGAGAAAGGAAAATAATGTGAACATGAGAGACTGGAAAGACGGCTCAGCAGGTAAGAACTCTGGCTGCTCTTCCAGAGGGTCTGGGTTCAATCCCATCACCCTACAACTGTCCATAACTCCAGTTCCAGGGGAATCTCACACAGACATCCATGCAAGCAAAACACCAATCAATGTTGATAAAACAGAAATAAATTATTGCCAGGGAGTGGTGGTGCACACCTTAAGTCCCAGCACTTGGGGAGGCAGAAAACAGGTAGATCTCCGAGTTGGAGGTCAGCATGATCTCCAGAGCAAGTTCCAAGACAGCCAGGGCTACACAAAGAAACCCTGTCTTGAAAAACAAAAACAAAACAAACAAAAAAAAAAAACCTGAGCATGAGGGGGGTTTCAAAGAAGAGAAATCATCTATCTGCAGAGTGATTAGAGGGTTTAGCACTGTAGAAACAGTATTAAGCTGGCAGTCAACCCTCAGGTCTTGCTTATTGATTCTAGGTATTCATATGAATCATGTCTCTGTGACTGTTTTCCTAATTAGAACTGTAGCCTACAACCATAGGACCACGGCACCATTTGTCTAAAGCCATTCTAGGTACTGCTGAAGACAGTCCATTTTCTGCGTAAGCACTATTGTAAAGCTGGATGCCTCAAAAAGCCCTTTTCTGCAGCTGTGGGTTTAACGCAGTGGTAGAGTGCTTGTCTAGTATGCAGAGCTGAGTTCGATGTGCAATGCCACCAAAACGAAGATGTCCTTTCCTATCAAGATAAAAATGGTCAAAGTCAAATGGCTAAGCTTAGTGACATCCAGCTTCCCTAGGAATTGGTGAAACCGCAGATGCTAGACTCAGTACCCAGCCAGAAAAAGTGGAGACCCTAATGAACACCAGACCAAAGTGTTGGCAAAGAGCAGAAAGGAGACAGTTTGCCCACTCCGGGCCTTGACAAACTTCTCAGGGTGAAGGGCACTAAAACCTTTTGGACCAGGATATACCAGTTTTACCTCAAGGAATCCTCCATCCCACCCCCGTTAGTCGTTTAGCCAAGTAGGCCTTGAATGGAACTCAACAATAATGCTCCCCACAAAGGGTATAAACCCATAAAAGGCTTTTGTTTCCACAAGTGATTTTTATTAATATAGCTTCACTAAGCTCGATCCTATGCACCCTTGACATCAGTCTAACAGGATGATCTTAATTCCGAGAGAATCTCTAGTCTCAGACTAGGACCCCAGATAGAACTGATTAAGTCTGGCCATTTAATTTGACATCTCTCTTGCCATCAATGACTCTTCCCTTCCCTCTTGGAAACTGGCCTAGCAAACATATGTTGGGAGAACCTGGCGACCAGTATCAGCTCTGATATGCTAATAGACACAACTACTGAAACTACCTTCTTCAAGGGACCCTCCAGAAAGAATGCCCAACACAGAAGACAGCGGGTTTAACTAATTTTAATTGAACATGTTGGGCATGGTGCTGCATGCCATTAATCTTAGCACTTGGGAGGCAGATCTATAAACAAAGTTATACAATAAACGTTTATAAACATTCACAAACAAAAATAGTTTGCAAACTTTCTAGGAATTGTAGAAACAAACAGCTGAAAGCACAGCCATGTGGTGACGGTTGGACCTAGAGATTAGTACTTTGGTCTTTTAACTTCAACCCTGAAATCAAAGAAGAAGCAGATCAGTAAAGGATCAGACACTGAATAATTCCCACCAGGCCCAAAGAGAAAGAGCAATGCTGCTCACCCATCAGCCTCCATCTTCTTCCTCTTCTCAATGATCTGTACAAGAACAGTAGTGGGTTATAAGCATCCTTCTAATGATTTAAGTCCACCTAAAGCCCAAAGACGACCTCACTCATCTTCTAGGCTAACCCACCCTGTCTGCTCCTGGATCCGTCAGTGTCTCTTCTCAACTGAAACCCTCCCATCTACAAAAGAGTCCACTGACCGCACTTATTTTCTTCCATTGGCGATCAAGCTCTGCTTTATCATTGGTTTCTTTGAAGCGTCTCGTCTTCCGTCCTTCAGACATCTTGATGCCATACTGGAATGCAGCCCTGAAAAGGGTCATTGTCAGAAGAAGGCATTAGAGGTCTCACAGCAGTAGGGAGACGTTCTTAAAGTACCTATCGGGAAACACTGCAGCCAGCTAGACTGCTTCCTCTAACCCATTATGGGCTAGTCCACCAAAATGCCACACCCTACTGCCCATATTTACTCACTTGGGCAAAGCCTCCTTGTTGTTCATATACTCGCTATATTCCTCCTGAGTATCAAAGTCCCAGCGGCCTAAGGGACCCTTCTTGTTACCCTGTGGTAGAGCAGGTAGGAAGGAAAAGCTATCAGCGGAAAGGGAATTTTCTCTGAACAAAACCAGATCCCCACAATCCACAATAATAATCCACCAGTATAAATCTTACCCTAATAAATAACATTCCTATAGACTTACATTATATACATTACTCTGAACATTAAATATATACCTTAATTCTTACAAAAATTCTAAAGTGAGAATTTTATTTCTCTTTTTATGATGTAGAAACAAAGACAGTTGTAAACAAGGAAAGAACATGGCAAGGTCACAAAACTAGCAAATGGCAAAGATAAAATTAAACAAGGCTCCAAGACTAAACCATGTTCTTGGGTATGTGGCTCAACAGTAGAGCATTTGCCCAGCATATATGAAGTCCTAAGTTTGGTCCCTAGGACAACAGAAAACAAGAAGCTTCTGAGTCTTGGATGCACTCAGTGATACAGTACTTGGCTAGCATGCAAGGGTTCTCCAGCAGTGAAAAATAAGTAAAAATTTCCTTTATCTGGGCATGGCAGTACACACCCATCATTTATAATCTCAGGACTATAAAAGTGGGGTCAGGAGGGGGAGTTTAAAGGCATCCTCAGCTACATATCCAGCCCGGGCTACAAGATCCTGAAAACAAACAAACAACAACAACAAAAACATGTTCTTAACTAATCACTTCAGGAGAGTACCAACTCCTGCAAGTTGTCCTCTGACCTCCACACCCATGCTATGAACACACTAAGTAAATATAAAACAAAAATTAAAAATTACTGATCAAAGGTTGCCAACAACCTTAAATACCCTTTTAACTTCATACCTGGTCCATTTTGCTATAATCTACCTCTTCATCACTATCTACAGCCATGTCATCCATCCTAAAGAGAAACAGAAGTTAACAGATGCTTTAGATCCATATTATTATATTTCATTCAGAAACCCACCTGATACACATCTCAGAACTAACCAGAAGAATTCACCCAAGTAGAAAGTACCCTTAGTTCCCAACAGGTCAAATTTAAATCTCATAACCACCCCAACTTCCCTTACTTAGAACCCACTTACGTGGCTGGATAACATTCTGCATAACTATTGGACATGCCAAAGAAATCACCCAGCTGCTTCTTGTCTTCTGGCTTCTTCAACATATGCCATGTTAAAGAAAATTCCATCAAATGCAGAAAAAATTTGGTTGAGAGGGAAGAGGCTAAACGCTTCAACATGAACATTTCAGAAACCAGCTGTGAACTTGAATTGGTTCTCTAGTTGATACAAAGCATAATTTCATCCCAGCCCACACAGCATGAAGAAAGAGAGCAAAGACAGGTGAACGGGAACAAAGAAACAACTGGAGTTGAATCAAAAGAAAATGGCTCCTATAACCCAGGACAGCCAGGCACAGAGTGCGTGCTATAATCTCGGCACTCAAAAGACAGAGACACTGTCTCAGTATTAATAAGGAAAAACAATTAAAAACCAGGAAAAAATGTAAATAAAGGATATGATTCAGTGCCTTCCCAACCAGCAGACCCAGCAAATTTTTCATTGATGGACTTGATCAACTCTTTGGCAGATCCAGGTCCTGGAAGAAAAGACAACTCTGCTCAGACTTGAACTAATGCTTTTAAAACCTCCTCCCACAAACCTGATTCCAGCTGTAAAAATGTTCTTACAGGGCTCACAAGATAGCTAGCAGGTAAGAACCCTTGCTGCCAACCCTAACAACCTGGGTTCAATTCTAGGACCCAAAGGGTGGAAGGAGAAAACCACTTTCTAGAAATTGACTGGCACACCCAAGTCCAGATACACACACACATGCACGCACGCACCAAATAAATAGAAGTGGTAGTTTTGGAGGGTTTGTTTTTGATCTATTTTTTAAAGTTTTTGTTTGTACTTGAGGCAGTCTCACTATGTAGGCTAGGATGACCTAGAACTATGGAGTTTAGGCTAGCCTCGAACTCCCAATCTTATCTCAGCCTCCAGAATGCTGAGATTATAGATGAATACAACCACATCTTGCAAATTAAAACATATTTTCAAGACAAAGGAACCCTATTATCTATCAAAATTTTAACCAAATTCCAACTAATGAGCTACTCTGGTTAACAGTAGGATCTCTAGAATACTTTACACTCAACCTCAGCCTCATCTCAAAGCCTCAGAACTGAAAGAATTATATGTAAGAGCAAAGTGCCCTGCCTCATCCATAAATTAAGACATGGTTCTTATGAGAGCCCAGAACTAGGTCATCTCCCAAATGCTACCGTCATCAGCTTAGAGCAGCAGGGTTCTGCAAGGAGAGTAGGCCTGCTAGTGCAGTGTAAGATGCCATTGACACAACCCACCTTTGTCAACATCCATGGGCTGAAAAGAAAACAGAAACTCAAGTGAGTGTCATTATGAGGAGTTTCCACTCATCTCCCCTCAAGTCTCAATCGATCCCTAGCCCACTTCTGTCCCGTTTCTTAGGCGGTCCCACCCTAGGTCAGCGGGTCCAGTTACTGCTGTGAAGCCACACAGCGGCTGAGAAGGAAAAGGGTCCTGTGCCTGGCTAGAAAGGCATTTCTAGGAGCAGTTTTCAGTCTGGAATGAAGGTCCCACATCTCACCTCATCATCCACTTTTGGCTTCTCAAAGTAGCTGTGCCTTTTCTTTTCTTCCTCTCGCTCCCGCTCCCGATCTCGTTCCCGGTCTCGCTCCCGCTCCCGATCTCGCTCTCGTTCGCGGTCTCTGTCCCGTTCCCGATCACGCTCACGTTCCCGGTATCTCTCCCGCTCCTTGTCCCGAGGTGTCTTGGTTGTGGAGGGAACATAATCCCCAATGTCTTCAAAAATGCTGGAAAAAAACCACATATCACAAGTTGCTAAAAACGTACATACTCATACCGCCATTTCTCCAAAAGGGCCAAAGACAAGAAACACAAATCTTTTGCTCACAGATGCACGGGGCTGGGATACATACTTCATGTCTGCCTCAGGAGGTTTCTTTTCTTCCAGCTTTCCTGCCATATAAAGAGCTTGTCTCAGTGACTTTTTAAAATTTTTTAAATTTTTTAAAATTTTATATATATATGTGTGTGTGTATACATATATATGTGTATACGCACATATATGTGTATATACATACATATGTGTGTATGTACATATGTATGTATGTATGTATGTATGTATGTATGTATATATATATATATATAAAGTGAGGCATGGTGGCACATGTCTTTAATCCCAGAATTTAGGAGGCAGAAACATTCTAATCTCTGAGTTCAAGGCCAATTTAGTCTACATATGGAGTTCTAGGGTAGTCAGGACCACAGACAGACCCTGTCTGTCTTTTAAGACCCTGACTTAAAAAATAAATAAATAACAATTTTTATATGTATAGGTGTTTTGCCCATATGAATGTCTGCGCACCACATACATGCTGAGAGCACTCAGGCCAGAAGAGGGTGCTGGGTTCCCTGGAACTGGAGTTCCAGATGGTAGTGAGCAACCCTAACAGTGTTGGGAATCAAGCCTGGATGCTCTTTTCTGCTGAGCCTCTCCAGCAGTCTCAGTGCCTTTTTAACCATCTGCTGTTTATAATGGACAAAAATTCCCACTCTCCTTGCCACTTCAAACCCAAGCAGTGGGCTCTGAGTGGGATCAAGCAGAACTTGGACACACTCATCTTGCCCCAGCGTTCCATTTCATCATTCTCCTTTGTTGTCTAGAAGTTATCCAATGTCTACAAGGTCTTCCAGAGACCTTGGTTTCACCATCAAATGCTCTCCAAGAGTAAGGTTCCCTTCCCTTCCCATGAGGTACCTTTATCTTTCTTCTTGAGCTTCTTGTTTCGGGTACCCTGCCTAAGGTATGACAAAATCTGGGTGAGCTTGCTGATAACAATGTCATTCGTAGTCAGTGTTGTCTGGGCCTGGAAAACCCAAAGAAGAAGAAGAATATCTCTCTTAACAGGAATCTCACCAGCTATTATCCATTCACTTAACTCAAAAACAAGTTATACACAGTTGTTAGCTAGGAAGATGACAAGTAAGAAGGTGTAGTGAAGGGACGCTCCACACAGATGAAATGGTAGGACAAAAACACTCAAGGAACTCAGAAGAGCTGGAGAACAAATAGGGAGGCATGCTGAAAAAGGCTAGAAAGTCCAGCTGCTGCAGGGGCTCACAGACTTTCTACACTGAACCCTAAGAACAAGAAACCACAGAAAACTTCTCCGTAGTGGTGAAATAAAAATTTGCATTTATAAAACATCATCTTAGTCATGTGTAAAATCCATTAATGAAAGCTAGAGTGGAGAGATTCAGGCAATGGGTGTTAAGAGTACAAGGTTTCTTTGGGAGAATGTTCTAAAACTATGGTAGTGGCTATACAATTTGGCGAATATGATAAAATTATTTGAAATAGAAACTAAAAGGGTAGATTATATGGCACACGAATTGTAGCTCAATAAAAACAACACACTAGCTGGGCAGTGGTGGCACAATCCTTTAATCCCAGCACTCGGGAGACAGAGTCAGGCAGACCTCTGTGAGTTCAAGGCCTGGTCTACAGAGCAAGTTTCAGGACAGGTTCCGAAGCTACACAAAGAAACCCTGTCTCTAAAAACAAAAACAAACAAACGGAAAAAAAAAAACAAATAAAGAAATTGTGGTTTAGACTAGAATATTGCTGGTGGAGAAGAATGGATTCAACTGAAACTGAGATTTAAAAACAAAAACAAAAAAACTGAACAGAACATGAGGATACCATAGGTGAGGAACAGGACAAAGGCAAGGCAGATTAGAAGATTATTACAGGTTCTTAGAACTTAGCTCCTCACCTCCATGGTGGGACAATCAGCCTTGCTGCGGATAAGAGTGGTGGGGATATCCGTGTCTGCATACTCATCATCCAGATCTACCACATAGGCCATACGGCCTGGTAAGAACAGCTCATTGCGCTCATATGATTTACTCTTGAACAGCATGCGATACACATTGCGGCCTACACAAAAGGAAAGATTAACAAACAGCCAACGAGAAACTTCTATTGTTACAGTAGTCATTTATTAATTACCTGTCTGTGTTGGGCACCAGGCCAAGTGCTATTTGTGCTCTACTACATTAAATCTTCAAACAACCCTATGCTGTGAGATGGGGATCAGTACTTTTTACTGATTAAGAATACTAAAGTTGCCAGGCAGTGGTGGCACACACTTTTAAGCACTCAGGAGGCAGAGGCAGGCAGATTTCTGTGAGTTTGAGGCCAGTCTGGTCTACACAGCTAGTTCCAGGCCATCCAGGGCTACACAAAGAAACCCTGCCTCAAAATAAAAATAAAATAAATAAAATAAAATCAATTCAGGTCCTCCTGCCTGTACTTGCAAAAAAAAAAAAAAAAAACCCACTAAATTATCTCTGTAGTCCTCCATACTACATTCTTTATATTTTTACTATTTTATGATCAGCTTTTAAAAAATTAATTTGCCTTATTTACTTATTCTTTTACTTACTATTTATTTGAAATGGGAGTCTCAAGCTGCCAAGGCTGACTCAACTCTTGATTATCTTCCCAAACGCTGGGATTATAGGTATGCACCACCATACTATTAGCTAGTTTGGGCTTTCTAAAGCAAGGTCTTGCTATGTACCCAATACTACCTTTAACTATCTTCCTGCCTCAGCCATGTGAGTTCTAGGACTGTAAGATTACAGCATCACATCCAACCTATCCTACCTTTTTTGATGCGCGCACACACACACACACACACACACACACACACACACACACACACCCCTAAAAAGGGCCAGGCAATGGTGGTGCATGCCTTTAACCCCAGCACTCGGAAGGCAGAGGCAGGCAGATCTCTGTAAGTTCAAGACCAGCCTGGTCTGCAGAGTGAGTTCCAGGATAGGCTCTAAAGTTACACTGAGAAACCCTGTCTCAAAAAATAAAACAAAAAACAGAAAACAAAAACACCTGAAAAGGTTTCTGGTCTAAGGAGACATTAATGACATGGAAAATAATCCATGTCTGAGTTTTATAAGAATAATTTATAGAGAAAAAGCTGGTTTAGGGGCTAAAAGAAGAAATCATAGCCTAGTGATGTTGTATTCCTTGTCTACCTGGATGCACACATTACTACAGAAACTACTCACCAAGTCGTGTTTTAAATTCAATTTTGTTTTCAGGATCCTCATCTTTCCTGAAAACAGAAGAAAAATATGTTGGGGGGATGCTAAAAGGTGCTCCACCTTGGGTGTCACCCTCTAAACTTTCAAGCCCTCACTGCTATTGACTCACTTGGTTTCCTTCTGGGGCTTTTCCATGAGTTCCTCTTCCTCCTTCTCCTTGCTGGCAATCTCAGCGCGTACCTAATGAAGATAGGAGGATAGGAGTGTACAAAGAGGGAAGTGAGGGAGCTGGGCTTTAATCACACCAGGGTCATCAAAAAAGACGTCCCCAAGAAATTCAAACAGAAAGATGAGCAGCCACTAGTTCTACAGACAGGCCACCTTAATTCTAGTGCCAAACTAGATGGTCTGGACAATCATGTGTCTTTCCCCTCACAGAGGTCCAAACATGAGCATTCAACACTAGTAGCTCTCTCCACCTCTTCAGTTTGAACTCACCTTCTGAAGCAAAGCAAAGTCCAAGCCTTTCACCAAATGGGTATGCTCCATATCACCACCCAAGAATTTGGACTCCTGAATCAACTGTCTCCTCTTTTCTGCAGCTGATTTGTCCCTGGAAGCAAGAATAGAAGAACCTTATTGAAACAATCCTTTATGAGTGACAAATCCCTTCTGAGATGTCTGGAGCAGGCTCTGGAGGAGTATGTCCCTGACAGGATGAAAACAGGCCTTAGGATCACCACAGTACTCACGCCTCAGCAGTGGGGCCCACAGCCCGATAGTTGGCCGTGGTGCTAATCAGTTCAGTTTCCTCATAATCTTTGTTCACGCCATCTCTTCGTTCCTTGGCACGGTCCCGGTATTTCTCTGCGAGTTCTCTCTCTCTCTCAATTTCTTGTTGGCGTAGCTTGGCGTAATAACTGTGACCAGAGAAAGGGAATATGTAAGGCTTACCAGCTCCTGCCTCAAGGTCAACACAACTGTTCCTGTTTTCCTGGAACTTCAAGTAGCTCTCTATGGTAAAGACTGTGTTTGTCTTTCTAAAACTGCCAGTCACCTCTTGGACATCAGAAATTCAGTTTCTTCCACCTCAGGTTTGTAACTCCTACCACCCGCCCTTTCAGAGCTACACTTTCCCACCAGGAAACTCTGTCACTACACAACTCCTCTCCTCCTTTCCCCACACAGCATCTACCTTACAAAGCAGTCCTCTTCTACCATCCTTTTACCTTTTCTTTTTCCTCCTTCGTGCAGCTGGGTCTTCATCCTCATTGTACTCTCTTGGCATCCTAGAAGACAAAAAGAAGCTCACTCATAGTAAAATAATGCCCTAGCCCTGAAAACCCACACAGGGCCTGGAGGACATATCAGAGGCTGAAATAACAGGCTCATATTCTAAGGCCAGCCTGAACTACACGGTAAATTCCAGTCAAGTCTAGACAATGTCTCAGAGAGAGAGAGAGAGAGAAAGAGAGAGAGAGAGAGAGAGAGAGAGAGAGTCAGACCATTCTTAAGTAAAAGAGAAAAAGGAAAACAACACAACACAAAAACCAGTGTTCATCAGGCAGTCATATTATTAATATCTATATCTCTCAAATTTTAAAAATCATCATCAATATCAAATTGACGTTAACATTAGACATCACATAAAAAACCTGTTGCAGAGCATGAGTCTGTAAGGTATCGACAGGCCCAGAAATCTGTCCATCTGTACCAGCAGTAACTCTATGACAACTATTCAAGAGGGAACTGTAAGAACCACAGCATCCAAGTCATCATTAAAACTTTGGTCTTTATGAGGAAAAAAAATCAAAAGCAGAGACTTTAACAGAGGATTAGCTTTCAAGAACCTACCAAATTGTAGTTCCATAGAAAAGGACAGACAGGAATGAGGAAGACTTACTCATGGTGGCGTGACTTAGAAGGTGGTGCAGAAGTAGGTGCAGCCCTTGGGGTCATGAGAAGTTTCCTGAAGTCTTCATTGGTAAGTTTCGATCTTTAAAGAAATTGCAAAGATTTTTAAAATTAGTACCCAAAAGGAAATAGAAAAGAGACCTATAAATACACGGTTAACATTACAAAAACAAGAGAAATGCAAATGAAAACAGACACTCCTTTTCAACACATAGTGTTAACTACTAGTAGTTTGTATTTTGAGACAAAGTTTCTCTGTGTAGCCCTTGCTGTCCTAGAACTCCCTCTGTGGACCAGGCTGGTCTCAAATTCTGATCTACTTTCCTCTGCTTCCTTAGTGCTGGGATTAAAGGTGTGTGCCACTACCATCCAGCTTAGAAATTTTATCAAATCAAATGTGAGTGAAATTTGAGAACACGGATACTCTCATACAGTTGCAGAAATGCTGGAATGGGGACTTAATTCTTTACTAATACAACAAAGGACGAGGCCGAGTCAAAACTGGGACGTGCTGGTCAGGGTGGCATGATATGCTGACGAATGCTAGAAACAAGAAGCAAAAGGACTGCTAATCTGAAGCACATCTGGGCTATACCTAAAGGGCAAGGGCCTAGCTCATGTATAAGGCCCCAGATTCAATCCTTGGCATTACCAAAAAAAAAAAAAAAAAAAAAAAAAAAGGAATACTTGTGTTACAGTGTGGAGAACATGCCCTATGATCCCAGCACTTGAGAGAATGAAACAGGAGAAAGTCTGTCTCAAATAAATAAATAAAAATTTAAAAAAGAAGTAAGATACAGTAGTTCATGCCTACAATCTCAACACTTAGGAGACTTGAGGGAGGAGGAATGCCATGAGTTCCATGGCAGTCTAGGATAAAGTGTGAATCTATATCCAAAAAAAAAAAAAAAAAAAAAGAGAGGGCTGGGGGAGAGCTGGGGGAGTGAAGTGCCTGCTGTGCAAGTCTCACAACCTAAGCTCAGGTTCCCAGACCCCAAGAACAAGTGCTGTAAGCACTGGGTGCTAGTGGTGCACTTCTTGAATCCCAGCACTCAGGAGGCTCTCTGTGAGTTCAGGTAGATCTCTGTGAGTTCGAGGCCAGCCTGGTCTACAGAGAAAGATCTAGGACAGGCTCCAAAAGGCTACAGAGAAAACCTATCTTGAAAAACAAAAAAACCAACCAAACAAAAACATCCAGGTGTCTGTAATCTTAGTGCAACCATTATCAGGAGAAAAAAATAGACTCTCCCAAGTCATAAATTCTCTTCTAATGTAATGTTCTGTAATGTTCCTGATTCACAAGGCTCACAGAGCTAAAGGGCTAAATGGCCCACACTTTTTACTTGTCTTTTTGTGGTTCATAATTACAACTTTAGTAAAAGGTAGACACCCAAAGCAATCATTCTGTATAACTTACAAAATTAAGCATAACTACATTATCTTGGTAAGGTAAATGAAGTTATCATAAAGCTTTCTGTGAGAAAATAGTTTCAGCACGATGTATAGATTATCGGTTTCCTCCCAATAATTCACCTGCTATGAACTTTTTGACTATTCTTGCCAACAAAATATTCAGAATTCTTATGAAAGAATCTCTACCATCCCTCTTGCTCGCAGTTCAACTCAGTCCCTGGTTCAAGGACAAAGTACTCACTGATGAAAGGAATGAGGATCGTCCACATCGTGGCCATCTGGGGCCAATGGATTAGAGAAGGGTTCACCTTTAAAAAAAAAAAAAAGAAAGAAATACTGACATTACACTAATCACTCGTTTAATGGGTGAGCTTCCGTGCAAAAACTGGCGATTATAAAAATGAACAAAAGAGAAGACAAGAGGAGCAGCGGTTACGCAGTAAGTGCGGAACTGGGAGGACTAGGAGAAGCTCTGTCATCAGAAGCTGGGGTGGTGACCGACACCTGTACACCCAGCACAAGAGAGACTCGAGGCGGCAAGACTGCCAATAGTCCACGGCCAGTTTGGGCTACACTCGCTAATTCAAAAGAAACTCAAAAAGACTAACTCAAAGAGGGCTGTCAGTGGTGGCCCGCGCCCGTCACCCCAGCACTTGAGCGGCGGACACCTAAGGATCAAGAGTTCGAAACCCGCCTAGGTTCGAGATTCCGTCTCACTTGGGAAAAAAGGAAAAAGTTATAAAACGGGCTTTCCTAAACGAAGTGAAGAATCGACAACAACAACAAAATTTATTTAAGAGATCGTTCTTAAACTACTACACGAAAGAGCCCAGCATCCGGTAATCCCAACTTTGTGGTTTGCCTGACAGCGAAGCGAGCCCCTCCCCTGCCGTGTCAAATAAACAAACCAAGTCCCCGAACCGAGGCACGGCCACGGTTGACTAAGGCGGGAGCAGGAAGGTGGGGCTGCCTCACGGGTTCAAAACGGTGCTCCTCCACTAAGGAGCGAACCTCGGGGGCAGCTCGGCCGGGCCTCTCCTGGAGACCAGCGGTTGGCGCGGCTCCGACGTACACGACAGGTGGCATACACCCCGAGTCCGGCGGGCACGGAAGAGCGGCTGACTTACTATCTCGCTCCGGCATTTTGGCCACGGTCTCTCAAAGCCGGCGGTCGTGAAATCTCCTCGACAAAACAACAGCTACAGGCTTCTTCCCACAGTGCCCCGCGAACACTCGCCACGGCGCTCTGCGTTCCCGGCTTCCGGCTTCCTCAGCGTCACGCCTCACAGCCGCTACAAAAGCCTCACGTCATTGGCGGAGATTTATCCCGCCCCTCCCTCCGGCATCCAATCGATGGCGGAGACTAGAGGACCCGCTATTGGTCCGATGGAGGCGGCTGGAAAGTCGTGATTGGGCGCTGCTTTGCTAGCAAAGATGGCGGCCGCCGCTGCGGGCCGAGTGGTCGGGAGCAAGCTGGGGCTCCGTGAGATTCGCATCCACTTATGCCAGCGTTCGCCGGGCAGCCAGGGTGTGAGGTGAGGCGTGGCGTCAGGGGGCGAGTGGGCTTCGGAAGCGGGAGTTACGACCTTGACCTTGGGGGGGGCGGTCCGTGCCCTTCGCGCTAGCGGCGGTCTCTCCGGCCCTGCAGGGATTTCATCCAGCAACGGTACGTGGAGCTGAAGAAGGCGCACCCCGGCCTGCCCATTCTAATCCGCGAATGTTCGGAGGTGCAACCCAAGCTCTGGGCCCGCTACGGTGAGTACTGGTCGCCGGAGGCAGGGACCCGGGTCGCAGAATATGGGTTAGACAAGAGGGGGCCTCCCAGTCGTTGTGGGAAAACAGGACTGAGGGACCAAAACTCGAACTTCTCCTAATGATGAAATTCACCTAGTTGTGTGATGGGTTCTTTGATTTTGTTTTTTCGAGACAAGGTTTCTCTGTAGCTTTGGAGCCTGACCTACAACTCGCTTTGTAGACCTGGCTGGCCTCCAGCTCACAGAGATCCTCCTGCCTCTGCCTCCCAAGTGCTGGGATTAAAGGCATGCGCCAGTACCGACTGGCTGTGTGATGCTTTTTATTCCTGTATTCCTGGCAACGTATATATGGAGCCTGGCTGGGTCTAGGGTAAGAACCAATAGTTTTTGCAATTCACAATGGATTTAAGGTTAAAAAAAAAAAAATGCTCCTCCATGACAGTGTAGGTCCTTCCGAATTATGCCACGAATTACACCTTAGTCGGTGCAAATTTAGGGACTGAGAATTTCAGTAACCTTGAGCACTTCATGCCTAATGCTTGTGCCGTGTACTTTGCTTGTTCCCTTAAGTCTTCATTAATATTGTGAATGGGTGCTTTCCTTTCGTAGTTATTCCGAATGGGTACTTTTCTTTCATAGTTATTAGAAAATTTAACCTAAACGTAGACTCTTATGCAGCTAGCCTAGAACAGGGTTGCATTTTTACATTTTATGCCCCTTCCTTATAGTGTACGGTTGGCTCCCATCCCAGTTGTTACTTGCATCTAGCCATTTATATTACTGTCTCAAAAAAGGCATTCCTGAAACAGCCTGTAAATCCAAGCTACAGATCCTCCCAGGCAGAAGCAGGAGGATCACAAACTCTAGCCCTGACTGGGAAATTTAGTGAGAGCTTATCTCAGAATTGTAAAGGCACAAAGAAGGCTGGTGATTGACTGCCTTTCAGTGGGAGGCCCTGGGTTTGATTGTCAGTACCAAAATAAGGTGTCCCCTGACCGGTAATAACATTACCTATTACATGACACTAGTCCAATTCATCACAGTCTGTTACCTTAACTACCAGATAGTAGGTAGCTAATACAGTAAATGGTGAGATTTTTATCATTTCAACCCAGTCAAAGGACCGTCTGGGGGTGGAGAGAGTCACATGGTACTACAGATCTGTTGTAACCGAAGACTCCTACACACCAATAAAACGGTTCCTCCTAAGCACACAGGACAGACAAGAGGGACGTTAGCGTGTGGTGCTGCATGTGCATAGCGCCATACTAGCTAAGTGGACTGTGACCAGCCAAAAAATGGACAGTCAGGCAAGGATAGACCCCTGCTCGGTAGTTAATGCCTACAGGGACCTAAAGCATCACTCAGACCTTTCTTCCCACGTAAATTCTAGTAGGACCTAGGATTCCAAATAGATTCACTGGATTAATGCTAAACACAGCAAAACCTCTTTAAAAAACAGGGTTGCACTATATAGCCACAGTCAGCCTGGCTATGTAGGCATGAGCTACTATGTTCAGCAAGCCATACATATCTCTTTGCTTTCTTAGTCTAACAACTTTGAAATAAAGACCCTTCCTAATTCTGTGGCCCATTGTGCAGAATATTCATTTAAATTACCTTTCCTCAGCTTTTGGCCAAGAGAAGAATGTGTCTCTGAACAACCTGAGTGCTGATGAGGTAACTAGAGCCGTGGAGAATGTGCTGAGCAAAGCCTGAAGTGTCTCCACTGAGGACTGAGCAAGGGCACCAGAACCTGGGCTCTACTGGACTGATTACAGTGTGGGAAAACATGCTCTTCCGTTCCTTATAAAGCTTATCGCTGTACAGTGTTGCTTCAGAATGTTCTCATCCTTATTCCCTCTCCCTCTCCCTGTGCAAACACCAAGGCAAAGCAGTTTTACATAAAAATTTATTCCTCATCAAAACACCAGCTGTCAGCTGTGGTATCACATGTCATTAACCAACCTGCTTAAGACAGTAAAAGAAACAAAGACAGTGAAACAAGACAATCTCAAGTTCAAGACCACCCTCAGGGACATAAAAAGCTACCAGCTTCTAAATCAAAATAGGGGACCCTGGGGCAAACAGACCACGGGGGATAGGGGTGACATTAGGCAGCCAGTCATCCATGAATAGCTGTCTGCTGGAGTGCAAGTATCCTGTCCTGAAGCTGGGCTTCTTCCCGATGCCTTTCTAGGGCCTGCAGCCCTGACTGCTGCAGGAAGGCCTGGGCAGCCTGAGGACAGAGAAGGACCAACATTAGGTCGTAAAACCCAATTCCAATTCCTATAGTTAGTTCCATGGGTCGGCCCACTTAAGACAATACATTCCTAACAGGTAGGGCTATATGGTAAGATCAGTGACTTCTGAGCAAGGGACTGGGAAACCAAACCCACCTCTGGCTGATACAGGAATAGCAGCTGCAGCAGCTCCAAACTTTGGCCTACTACTTCAGTGTCAGAGAGAACCAGTGTGTTGAGCAAGCAGGAGAGCAAGGGCCCTGGCCACAACCGCTGGCAGTAAGCCGGACCCTTCTCTACAACATTGCATAGAACTGTAAGCACCTGTAGACATAAGGACACCCCCCCAAAAGGATGAAAACCAAGAATTATGACCATGTAAGCAAGGCTGACTGTGTGCCCAAGCACTATTATAAGCTCCTTTATAATTCCCACAACCACCTCTGAGATAGTACCCATTTATGAGTAAAGAGGTTGAAGCCATTGGAATGGCTTGTTTTTTTATTTACCCAAGGACCATAAGCAAGTAAGCTTTAAGACTTATACCCAAGGGGGCTAGAGAGATGACTCAGTGGAAGAGTACTGACTGTTCTTCCAGGACACGGATTCAGTTCCCAGCACTCACAGGGCAGATAACGTGTATAATTGCAAGATCTGACACCCTCACACAGCCATACATGCAAGGAAAACAACCCATGCACATAAAAACAAAGAATAAATTATTTAAAAAAAAATCTAGACTGTACTAGCTCTGAAACTAAACCACACCACTATCAATTTAAGAAAGCCCAGGTCTGTTCTTCCTACCTATTTGCTTTGACAAGCAATTCATGGACACAAATTCCGATACGAATACATACCAGCACACTTATCACATTTGATAGTGGCAGCAGCTGCAAGAGGGGCTCGATGAGATCCAGAGACAGCAAGGAGGTACAAACAGTAGGACTATTGGCTGGAAAGGAAATTATCACATGATGTACCAGAGTTCTGAACTGTCACCCTCACAATCTGACCCACTACAGCCTAGGCCATGAGGAACTATCCTCTAAAGATTCAGAGCCTGCACAGTCTGCAGTAAGTATTGCTACTGTCCAAATGATGGCAAGAAACAAATGTCAACTCAGACATGTCCAGCTTTTGTCCCTGGAGCATGTGCAAGAGGACTTTAGGTTCTTCCTTGAGTCTCCACTCCGTTCCACAAGGCCCCTGACTACAAATTTACCCTAATTACAACTTTGAAGACCCAACATTCCCAAGTCTGGTTGGGCTTGACGGGGTAGGGGGGACACGACGGGACAGTATCTCCTCCCAAGATACCTATCCTGTCTCTGAAGTCCCCTGCCCTTGGTTCTCCCAGCTAGAAAAGTTTATTCCTACTTCCTGTCTCCAGTAGCTTTAAGCTCTGAAATCTAGCTACCAAGAGGCTAAGCATGCCATGAAAGAAAGGGTTTTGTGTTATATACATGGCACCCAGTACTCAACGTATGAACACACACTAGGAAGTTAAGGGGACGCATTTGCGTGTGTGCTACAGATGAGAACCAGTTAGGCTTTCAAAAAATTGTGTGTCCACATGGGGGAGCTCTTGCTACATTTTCAATGTCCAAGTTAAGGAACCTCCATGAAACCTAGGCTTACCACCAGCCCCAGAATTTCCAGAATGACTAGGTAAGAGGAGGAGACGCTTGGCTGGGTGGGTCTGCAAGAAGTGAGAGCACTTCATTTAAAAGATTTTTCTGACAAAGCTTTAATGGCATATTATTTACTGTATTATTTAATTCTGGGGAACAAGCTAAGGTTGGAAGAGAGGAAGAGGTGTAGGACAGGTAACCCTAAGGAAAAGGTAGGGATCCCTGAGATTGCTTTTATCCCATCTTGAAGGAACTAAGACCCAGGCAATTTATTGGGAGGATGGAGAGCCAGGGTAGATGGAGGTATGGTCTTCCTCCAAAGGGGTCCTTTTAGGGACCCAGAGACCCCTGCAAGATGGTTATGAGATGGGAGACCGTCACTGACAGGGTAGGCAAAAAGTGTGGGCCCCTCCTATAGCATTTCAACTGCCCTGCCCAGCTTCCCTTATTCTCTCTTCCCCTCCAATCTGTACTTTGTTTCCTAACAAGTCTACCCCCTCCTTTGGTTTTATAAATATTTTAATGATGATAAAAGACCAGGCCTGTGCAAACTGTAACAGCATACCAGTGAGGTTGTTGAGGAGCCAGAGGCCCTCAGGCAGCAAGGTGGGCTGTTTCCGAAGGAAGAACTGAAGAAGAATAAATAAGGCTGCCACGACTCGCTCGTCTCTGAGCTCCATCCGCTCCATGGCCTCCACTGGCACTTCTGTCAACAGGTTGCTTAGGCACCGAAGCACAGGGCAGGCAAGCTGCAAAGACAAGTTGAGGGTCGTGGGAGGAGGAAGAGGCAGCAGATACAAAAGGGCAGCATCTAAAAAAGGCTCACAGATACTTTTTACTTACTAGCTCCAGTCCCACATCATCCATTCTCTGAACAGCCCCAGCCAAGTCCAACAGTAGCATTGCCAACGTGGGCAGAGCCCCATGGGTGAGAAGCATAGCATTGTTGACCTGGCTGGGTAACAGATGGCAAGCAGTCACTATCAAGTCAATCCTGTGCTCAAGTTACAAAACAGCCTAGGTCTGTGGCTGCCTAAGCAAAAGAAAGCACCACAGAGGGATGAACACTCACCAAAGCAACTCTAGAAACTGAATTCAGTCCAAAGACTTAAGCCATATGCAGGGAGCCCCAGGAAAGACATTGTCCCAGGTGGCCTGTTACCTGCAAATGATGTAGTGGAGGCACCAGGCAAACTCCACAGCAACCCCAAGGTTCAGCTTCGGGCCTGGCTGCATCAGTCGCAGCATGTGCTGGGGAAGACTGGAGTCCAGAAGAGAGCTGCCAGCAGAAGCAGGCTGTGAGCAGGAACCATGGCGATACCAATGGCTCCTTCAAACACTTAGAGCAAGAAAGTATCCACACTCCAAGTTCTCTCTAGCTAGATACAGAGAGTTGAAAATGTAGAAATCAGATCTGATCAGGCACCCATGGGTGATACTGCCAAGACAGTCAACCACGGCCAGGTATCTAAAGACATCATTTTACTCACGGAATGATCTGCTCTGGAGCTTCCTTGGCCTGCAGAAGCTGGGACAAGGCATATCCAAGGGCTTCCAGCACAGCCACATGGGGGGACTAGAAACAGACAGAGTAAGGAATCTGACTGGAAAACAGGTCATAAGGACCTGGGAGACTTTTCCCTCCTTGTCACAGGACAGAGGTTGGAGCTACCAGGGTAACGTGGAGAGAAGTTAGGGAAGGCTTGCCAGGGAAGGGACCAAGGGAGCACTCACCTGGATGCAGGCAGCCAAGGCCGGAACAATGCCCTGTGGCAGGAGCCGCTTTCTCACAGCCTCGCTCTCCACGATCAGGTTCCCCAGGGTATACAGACACAGCTCCTGAGAGCAGGCAATGAAAGCACTGGGCTGGGCTCATCACACCAGGCCAGGGGCGGGAGGAGGGGGATAGCATGTCCCTGTCCTTGAAGCTCACAAGAGAGGAGAGATGATGGGTATGTGCACTGCCTTTCATTTCCCTATACCTGCCAGCTGAAGCTGGCCCCAAAGGCATACATATAAACTCTAAGCCCAGAGCGAGGATAAAAGGGGCAAGCCTTACTATGAAGTCTGAGCTGTGACCAGAGAGGTAGGTGAGGAGGTAGGAAGTGGCTGGCAGGCAGGCCTCAGCCACTGCAGACTGCTCAGAATGAGAGAGCTCATGTAGGCACCGAGCCGCCTCAAGCTGCAACAGGGCCCGGTTGCTGGTCAGGAGCCCGACAAGGGTCCGCATGCTGCCCTCCAGCCTACATGAATGACACCAGAACCCAACTAAGCCTGTGCTCTATCCCCTCCACTCTGTGGAAAACCCCAGCCAACCACTCGCACCAGCCCCACTGACCTGATGAAGGTCTGCTGTGTTTCAGGGTGCTGCAGGCCTCGACGAAGGCTGACCAGAGCCTTCTCCCTCTCCTTTTCATCTGTTCCTCGTTGTGCTAGCCGAAGGAACTGCTGGAGCTGAGTGCCAACACGGGAGAAGGATGACATTTAACTGCCATAAAGCAAGTCCTAAGTCTCTGTCTACCAGCTTTGTGCGCGGCCATCTTCAATACCACTATGACAGCACTACTCAGAACTTGTTACTGATAACAATGCAGCCTGGTGTGATGGCACAAGCCTCTCATCTCAGCTAAGGCAGGCAGATCTTGTCAACTCTGAGGCCAGCCTCATCTACATAGTGAGTTCCAGAACAGCTGGAGCTATAAAGAGACCCTATCCCAAAAATAAAATAAATGAAAAATAAAAATGTTTCCTAAGCACCACCTTCTCAGAAGGTGAGACAGGCAGGGGATCCTAGTACCAGCCCTGATGCTAACTTCCAAAGAATTTGAAACTGCTTCCTCATCTGAAAAAATTAGAATGCTATCTACTCTGCCTTACTTGTTTGTTTGGTTTCTTGAGACTGGGTTTCTCTGTGTATCCCTGGCTGTCCTAGAACTCAATCTGTAGACCAAGCTGGCCTCAAACTCAAGATGTGCCTGCCCCACCACCGCCTGGCTTACTCTGCTTTCTTACAGGGCATTTCCAGGATAGTATTAAATCCCTCTCCCTGACAAAACTTCCTTTCCTCCCAAGCAAACTACACTCCAGCAAACCCCACAATACAATGTTGAACACTTCCAAGCTTCTGCACACCCATCACCTCTGCCTGATATACACCAGACTCACGCTTTTCATGGCTGCAGGGAGGCTAGTACCTTCTGGCTCCCTCCATCAAACTTGAGTTTCTCTTATGCCTCACATTTCCTCCCATGATAAAAATGGTAGGAAATGTTTCCTTCATTGGTCTTTGAACACTTATTATTATTATTATTATTATTATTATTACTACTACTATTATTGTTATATCTTTTAATTTTACTTTTATTGTATGTTTTGCTTTGCATGTATGTCTGTTTATCACATGTGTGCCTGGTTCCTGTGGAGGTCAGAAGAGGGGATTAGATCTCCTGGAACAGGAATTAGAGGCAGCTGGCACCAGGAATCAAACCTGGGTCCTCTGCAAGGGAGCCAGTTTTCTTAACCACTGAGACATCTCTCCAGTCCCATCTTTGAACACTTTGAACTCTACCTTGTCAGTCTTTGCATGCCTCAATGCTCAATGTCCCGGCATAAAGGAAGCATACAACGAATAAGTGTCATATCAAAGGTGCAACGCCTCTGTAGAAGTAATATATAAACACAGGCACTGCTGAAACAAGACATAAGCAATGCCTGCCGAATGTATGCACACTTTCATTTACTTATTCAGTAAACTGTGCTGGGGATGAAGCACAGTTGCTAAAGGCTTGCTTAGCTCATTCAAATTCCTGGATTAGATTCCCAGCTCCCAGTTAACCAGGTTTGGTGGTGAACAACTATAAACCCAGCACTTGGGATGTGGAAGCCAAAGGGTCAAGCAAGGTTCAAGGTCATCCTCAGCTTAGAGAATTTGAGTATAGCCTCAGATACAAGCAACCCTGTCAAACAAAATAAACAATAACAACAAAATAGCAATGAGCCGGGCGGTGGTGGCGCACGCCTTTAATCCCAGCACTCGGGAGGCAGAGGCAGGCGGATCTCTGAGTTCGAGGCCAGCCTGGTCTACAAGAGCTAGTTCAAGGACAGGCTCTAGAAACTACAGGGAAACCCTGTCTCGAAAAAAAACCAAAAAACAACAAAAAACAAAAAAACAAAATAGCAATGAACAGCTTTATTCCAGATATTGTGCAGGTGTCTAGATTTTTTTATTTTATTTTTTTACAGGGTAGCTAAACTGGCCTCAAACTCAGGATCCTTCTGCCTCAACACCCCTAAGTGTTGGGATTACATGTTAGACATACCACACCTGCCTCATGTTCCCACCATCCCTTCACATCGGAGGTCTGAATCTAGGGCCTGAACATGCTAGGCAAGCACTCTACTAAGGGGCTACAGGCTGCTCCTGAGTTTGTATGACAAGACAGGGTCTAGTCAGGTCTAGTTCGGAGAGCTGGATGTGGTGGTGTGCACCAGTAAGTCTAGTACCTGAGCTAGGGCAGGAGGACTGCCAGGTTGTGACACGAAGAAAACAAAACAAACTTCAGATGTAGTAAGAGCAAAGCCTCTGAGACAGCTGGTATATGTTCCAGGAACTGAGAATGGCAGTGGTTGTATTGAGTAAGTGTTAAATCAATAAGAGATTGGACTATGCGTACTTTAGCAGGTCATTGGAAGGATTATGGGTTCTGTCTTTCTACAACGAATCAGGGTAGCAGATACAGACCCTTTTAGAAAGATACTGTCCTATCCGGATGGTTGAGACACCCATGATGGAGAGGCACGTAGAGTCCAGAAATCTTTAAGAAGTTTAGAAAACAAAAGGCAAAGATTTGATTTGAAGACGGACTGATGAGTTAACTATACAGGGTAATTAATTCTGTTTCCGGCTTGATCCAGCGGGTGGCTGGAAGGGAGGAGTAGCTGGCATTCAAGTTTGGGTCGCCCTGCCCTCTCACCTCGGCCTCCCCAAGGAGCTCGGCAACACTCTGACCTTCGCCTTCTTCCTGAGCATCTTCCCTTAGCAGCCTCTTGCTGACCAACTGCTGCTCCCTCCGCGCCTTCCGCAGGGCTGGGGGCAGATGAATGGCTCAGTTAAGGAGGGAAACCAGTCAGCAGACACTCAGGGCCAGGGCTCTCCCTCCTCTACTCCCAACCGCCACATTCGCATCCTCTCTACTCCCTCATCCGTTCGCACCTGCCTCCCGCTCCCGCCGACGGCATCGCTGCTCCTCCACCCCACAAGCCAGCGTCCTGAGACGGCAGTGCCGCCGACTCCACATCGTACAACGAAAGGAAACGCGACCGCTCGGCGGGGAAAGCATAGAACCGCGCAGGCGCTGAACAGAACGGAATCCAGACTCCGCATGGGTGAGGGGCGGGGCTGTACGTGAGGGGCGTGACATCGTGTGTGAGGGCGGGGCAAGGGCGGGGCGATGACGCGGGCGGCGGGATCAAGCTGGAATTCAATAACTGTAGCTCGCTTTGTGTTGTCTCTCCCCACTCAAGCTCAGTAAAGAGACGCGGAGCTTGGCCTCCATAGGCCGGCAGTGTCACGCTCCGCTCAGCAAACGTAGCTAGCTTATCCTCGTGTCCTCCACGCTCAGTATAACAGCCAGTTTCACTAATTACTCGGCTTCCACTGATGAGCACTTCCTAAATGCTTGAAGCATAATGTCCCTTTGAGGGTTTGAGAGACAGCTTTAAGAGCATTTACTACTCTTCCAGTAGGGCCTGGGTTCAAATTCCAGCACTCGCCTCTGGCAGCTCACAGCTAACACAACTACCTGTAACTCCAATTCCTGCATGCATATGATGCACATAAACTCATGCAGACACACTAGACATATCATAAAATAAATCTTTCCTGGAATGGTGGTGCATGCCTTTAGTCCCAACATTCAGGAAGCAGAGACAGGGGAATTTTCTGTGAGTTGAGGCTATACTGGCCCACACAGCAAGTTCTAGGGCAGCCAGAGAGATCCTGTCAAGAAAGAAGGGGTGGGAGAGGGGAGAAAGAAAGGAAATAAGAATAAATCTATTTAATAAAGATGTATTTATTTATTTTATGTGTATGAGTGTTTTGCCTGAATGTATTTCTATGCACTACTAATGTTCCAGGTGCCTGTGGAGGCCAGAAAACTGTATCAGAGTAGCTAGAACCAGAGTTAAAGATAGTTGCAAGCTGCCCTGTGGTTGCTGGGAATCGAACCCAGGTCCTCTGAAGAGCAACCAATGCTCTCAACTACCAAGCCATCTCTCCATCCCCAAGAAAAATAAATAAATCTTCAAACTGTCCCCCAAAGAAAAGTCCCAGTGGCCAGGCAGTAGTGACACGTGCCTTTAATCACAGCACTCGGGAGGCAGAGACAGACAGAGCTCTCAAGTTCAAGGCCAGCCTGAACCACAGAGTGAACTCCTGGACAGCCTGTGCAAAGAAACCCCAAAACCAAACAACAATGCTCCACTGCATGATCCACAAGGACCATTATCCCTTTTTTATGGATGAGGTTATAACCACCTCATGTCCCTTCTGTAACTGGAGGCTTCTTGTCCCACTTGGTCCTGCAGCTGCTTTTAAACCACTTAGAGACTTAATATTAATTACAAACTATTTGGCCTTTTAGCTCAGGCTTATTATTAACTAGTCCTTACAATTTAAATTAACCCATTTCTATTAGTCTACATTTTACCATAAGGCTTGTGAGTTGTTACCTCACATCTTGCTTCCCCAGTGGCTGTTGGCATCTCTTTGACTCTGCCTTTTTTCCCCCTTTATCTTTGCTTGGATTTCCTGGTAGGCTCTATTCTGCATGGTTATTGGCCAAATCAGCTTCTTTATTAACCAATGGTAATAAAGTATATCCACAATATATAGAGAGACAACCCACATCACCGTTTTGTTTTGTTTTGTTTTTGTTTGTTTTCTGAGACAGGGTTTTTCTGTGTGTAACTCCAGCTGTCCTGGAACTCATTCAGTAGACGAGGTTGGCTCAAACTCACAGAGATCTTCTTGCCTCTGCCCCCTAAGCGCTGGGATTAAAGGTTTGCACCACCACTGGCCAGGTATTTTTTTAAGATAAAGTAATTTAACAAATTTTTAATGTCACCACTCTAAGTACTAGGTGAGGTGAAAATTTCTCAAAACTCAAATCGTGACCGACTAGGTGATGTATGCTATGATTCTAATTCTCTTCTCTAGCCTGGACCATAAGGGCACTTCACCTTACCCATACCACAGACCTTCAGTTTGTCTCTTGAATGAGTGATGTTTCCTCCACTTCCTGAGCTAAGGCACTGGTTGTTCCCTCTGCCTAGAACTCCGCCCATTATCTGCACTTTCCCAAACATCAACCTAAGGTCCCAACTCCAGACCAGATGTGGTTTCTAACACTCAGGAGGCGATGAAGAAGGTGTGACATAAGTTTGAGGCCAGCCTGGACTACGTAGCAAGATCCTCAATAAACCCTCAACTCCAGCTCCATTGTCACATATCCCAGGCCATTAGACCATTACCCCTCTTACATACAG
This sequence comes from Arvicola amphibius, assembly GCF_903992535.2. NCBI lineage: Eukaryota > Metazoa > Chordata > Mammalia > Rodentia > Cricetidae > Arvicola > Arvicola amphibius. The sequence continues at coordinate 113,873,654 of NC_052051.1, read as the reverse complement.
CATCATAACAGTTACCCATGGTGTGGTGGTTTAAAGAGATGTCCCCATAGTCCTGTACCTTTAAATACTTAGTCCCCATTTGGTGCTGTTAGGAGGCATGGCCTTGCTAGAGGAGAAATGTCACTGGAAGCAGACTTTGCGCCATTTCTACTTTGCTCTCTCTGCTTGGTATCTGCAGCTTGAGATATCAGCTCTCGGGTTCCCTGCCACAAGCTTGCCTACTTCTCCGTCATGCAAGCTTCTCCGCCATGATGATGATGGACTCTTACTGCTCTGAAACCGTAAGTCCCAAGTAAACTAGTTCTTCTGTTAGAAGTTGCTATGCTGGATAGTTTCATGTCACCTTGACACAACATACAGTCATCTGAGAGGAAGGAACCTCAACCAAGAAAAAGTCTCTGTAAGCCGGGCAGTGGTGGCGCACGCCTTTAATCCCAGCACTCGGGAGGCAGAGGCAGGCGGATCTCTGTGAGTTCGAGGCCAGCCTGGTCTACAAGAGCTAGTTCCAAGAGAGGCTCTGAAAAAGCTGCAGAGAAACCCTGTCTCGAAAAACCAAAAAAAAAAAAAAAAGTCTCTGTAAGATCGATCGGGCTGTAACAAGCATGTAGGCATGTAGGGCATTTTCTTAACTGGCGATTGATGGGGGAATGGGGACACTCCTTTAAGAAAGAAGGCTGAGCAAGTTATGAGGAGCAAGTCAGTCAGCAGGACTTCTCCATGGCCTCTACTTTAGTTCCTGCCTTGACTTCCTGCCCTGATTTCCCTAGTGATGGACTGTTCTCACCTGGAAGTATAAGATGAAATGAAATCTCTTTCCCCCAAATTGCTTTTGGGTCATGGTGTTTTATCACAGCAATAGACCCCTAACTAAGATACTCCCATTCATACTCTTCCTCCTAATTTCTCCCTATAACTATCCTGAGTCTATAAGTGGCCAACAAACTCTCTGGTTTTCCCATCTAGAGACCTCTGCTCCTCAGATTTTTCTCAGATTAAACCTGTTCTGTTGTGAAGTTAAGTGTTTCCTTTAGTCCTTCCTTTCGCTGACCCCTTCACAGCTGCCACTCAGCCATGGTAAAGTCAGTTGATGTTTTTCTGTAGTGGCTTTTGTGACAAGCACATTAACATTTGTTGGCCCCAAGATAACCTCTTTTTTTGTTGTTTGTTTTTGTTTGTTTTTTGAAACAGGCTTTCTCTGTAGCTTTAGAGCTTGTCCTGGAACTAGCTGTTGTAGCCCAGGCTGGCCTCAAACTCATAGAGATCCGCCTACCTCTGCCTCCTGAGTGCTGGGATTAAAGGCGTGCGCCACCACCACCACCCGGTCCAAGATAACCTCTTTTTTTTTAAGATTTATTTATTTATTATGTAGACAACATTCTGCCTCAATGTATGCCCGTACACCAGAGGAGGGCGCCAGATCTCAGTACAGATGGTTGTGAGCCACCATGTGGTTGCTGGGAATTGAACTCAGGACCTCTGGAAGAGCAGCCAGTGCTCTTAACCTCTGAGCCATCTCTCCAGCCCCCCCCCCCCAGATAACCTTTTATTTTTTTTTTTTTTTTTTTTTTTTTTGGTTTTTTCGAGACAGGGTTTCCCTGTAGTTTCTAGAGCCTGTCCTGGAACTAGCTCTTGTAGACCAGGCTGGCCTCGAACTCAGAGATCCGCCTGCCTCTGCCTCCCGAGTGCTGGGATTAAAGGCGTGCGCCACCAGATAACCTTTTAAATTCACATCTAACTCCTGGTTGAGAAGGTGCCTGGCAGAGCTGTGTCCTGCCTGAAGTATCTATTCAGACAGCTACCTCTGCATCCATCTGTGTGACAGCACTTGTAACTGCAAGAACCAGCCCCAGGCCCTGTGCTACCATCACCTTGGCTTTTAAAGTAGGACCTGGCTAGGGAGCTGGCTCAAAGGGTAAAGTACTTACTTTGCAACAAGAGGACATGTGTTGAGATAATCTTTTTGTACTCTGTGTGAAGATGTGTCTCCATCCTGACTCACTCCTAAGGCACCTTCTGATCGGTTTACTAAAGAGCTGAATGGTCAATGTCTAGGCAGAAGAGAACAAGTGGGACTTCCAGGGGGGGGATAGGAACCCATGAAAAAGAATTGGAAGAGGGGAGATTCGCCAGCCAGACACAGAGGAAGTCAGACACCTAGTACTGAGGAGAGATAAGGAGCCACGGGCAGAATGTAAATTAATATAAATGGGTAAATTTAAGTTATAAGAGCTAAGTAGTGCCGCATGCCTTTAATCCTAGCACTTGGGAGGCAGAGACAGGCAGGTCTCTGTGAGTTTGAGGCCGGCCTGGTCTACAGAGTGAGTTCCAGAACAGGCTCCACAGAGCTACAAAGAAACCCTGCCTCAAAAAACCGAGAGAGAGAGAGAGAGAGAGAGAGTTGGAGCCTGGTGGCATGACTTTAATCCCAGCACATGTGAGTTTGATGTCAGCCTGGTTTACAGAGTGAGTTCCAGGACAGCTAGGGCTGTTACACAGAGAAACCCTGTCTCAAAAAAAAAAAAAAAGAGCTAGTTGGGAACAAGCCTACTCTAAAGCCAAGTTTTCATAATTAATAAAATGTCCCCATGTCATTGTTCTGGAGCTGGCAGTCCAAAGAAAGACTAGCTATCAGCAGAGTTTGGGTCCTCATCACTGAAGTTAACCAGTCAAGGTGAATACCTGTAAGGGAGGCAGAGCAGAAGGGTCTTAGGGCCAGCCAAGCTAGCCAAGATGGTGAGTTCCCTGTTCAGTGAGAGACCTTGTTTTAGACAAATAAAATGGAGAGCGGTAGAAGACAAATTGGACATAAACCTCTGGCCTCCACATGAACACACATGTATACACACACACACACACACACACACACACACGAGAGAGAGAGAGACAGAGAGAGAGACAGAGACAAAGACAGAGATACAGAGAAACCCCAAACATCTGAGGTCGAGAAACTTACCCAAGTCTCAAAGCCTCCGCAGCAGAATTTGGGGTCCAGGCCTCTTTCTTGATTATGTGTATAATCAGCTATGATTAGTGAAGGTCATCAGGGATGTGAACGACCTGTACTGGATTTGGGGCATCTTCATGGCATGTAGGGATGTTCAATGGGTACACGATAGGCGGTATGGTCCGAGACTTCCTTGTTTGGATTGAGAGAAGATGTACAGCTATTCATCAATTAACACTTCTGTGAAAATAAAATATTTCACCACGTATCGTGATACATGTCTTTAATCCCAGTACTCAGGAAGCCAAGGCAGGCAGATCTCTGTGAGTATGAGGACAGCCAGAGCTACACATAGAAATATTGTCTTAAAAAAACAAAACAAAAAATAAAAAATAAAAAAATAAGGAGTGATAAATGAAGACACTAGAGTCAACCTCTAGTCTCCATAAGAACATGCACCTCCCCTACACACACACACACACACACACACACACACACACGAAATATTAAAGATGTGTTACATTTGTTTATGCTGTAAAACATTTTTATATGGTTTATTTTTTATATTTAAAAATTTCCATCTCCTCCCCTCCTCCTCCCCCTTCCCTCCCCTCCCCTCCACCCATACACCCCCCCTCCCTCTCCAGGCCAAGGAGCCATCAGGGTTCCCTACCTGGGATGCTGTGGTAGTGGGCACTGGGGCAACTCAAGAGGACAGACTGTCTGGTACCTGAGGGCCCACAGTCCTAACACCCTGTGCCAGCAGGGACTCGGGACATTTGGAGCACCCTCACCTAAAGGGGCGTGGTTATGTTAAGACCAAGGTCCTCCCAACTCCCCCCAGGTCCAGGAAGGTGATCAACCAAGCTGAGAAGTCTCCCAAAGAGCCCGTCCATGCAGAAGAATCAAAGCCCAGCGCCATTGTCCTTGGCTTCTCAGTCAGCCTCCACTGTCGGCCACATTCAGAGAGTCCGGTTTGGTCTCATGTTCCATCAGTCCCATTTCAACTGGAGTTGGTGATCTCCCATTAGTTCTGTCCCACCGTCTCCGTGGGTGAACGCACCCCTCACGGTTCTGACTTTCTTTCTCATGTTCTCCCTCCTTCTGCTCCTCATCAGGACCTTGGGAGCTCAGTCCGGTGCTCCAATGTGGGGCTCAGTCATTTTCTTCATCTATCGCCAGGTGGAGGTTCTATGGTGATATGCAAGAAATTCATCAGTATGGCTATAGGAACTGGCCTTTTCAGGCTCCCTCTCCTCAGCTGCCCAAGGAACTAGCTGGGAGCGTCTCCCTGGAAACCCAGGAACCCCTCTAGAGTCAAGTCTCTTGACAACCCTCAGATGGCTCCCTTAATTAAGATATATGCTTCCCTGCTCCCATATCCACCCTTCCTGTATCCCAAGCATCCCATTCCCCCAAGCTCTCCCCATCCTCCCCTTCACGCTTCTCTCTCCCCATCTCCCCTTACCCCCATCCCACCCCACCCCCAAGTTCCCAATTTTTGCCCGGCGATCGTGTCTACTTCCAATATCCAGGAGGATAACTATATGTTTTTCTTTGGGTTCACCTTCTTATTATCTTCTCAAGGATCCCAAATTATAGGCTCGATGTCCTTTAATTATGGCTAGAAACCGATTATGAGTGAGTACATCCCATGTTCATCTTTTTGGGTCTGGGTTACCTCACTCAGAATAGTGTTTTCTATTTCCATCCATTTGCATGCAAAATTCAAGATGTCATTGTTTTTTACCGCTGAGTAGTATTCTAGCATGTATATATTCCACAGTTTCTTCATCCATTCTTCCACTGAAGGGCATCTAGGTTGTTTCCAGGATCTGGCTATTACAAATAATGCTGCTATGAACATAGTTGAGCAAATGCTTTTATAGTATGATTGGGCATCTCTTGGGTAAATTCCCAAGAGTGGAATTGCTGGGTACTGGGGTAGGTTGATCCCGAATTTCCTAAGAAACTGCCACACTGCTTTCCAAAGTGGTTGCACAAGTGTGCATTCCCACCAGCAATGGATGAGTGTACCCCTTACCCCATAACCTCTCCAGCAAAGGTTATCATTGGTGTTTTGGATTTTAGCCAATCTGACAGGTGTAAGATGGTATCTCAAAGTTGTTTTGATTTGCATTTCCCTGATAGCTAAGGAGGTTGAGCATGACCTTAAGTGTCTTTTGGCCATTTGAACTTCTTCTGTTGAGAATTCTCTGTTCAGTTCAGAGCCCCATTTTTTAATTGGGTTAATTAGCATTTTAAAGTCTAGTCTCTTGAGTTCCTTATATATTTTAGAGATCAGACCTTTGTCAGTTGCAGGGTTGGTAAAGATCTTTTTCCCAGTCAGTAGGCTGCCTTTGTGTCTTAGTGACAGTGTCCTTTGCTTTAAAGAAGCTGCTCAGCTTCAGGAGGTCCCATTTATTCAATGTTGCCCTTAATGTCTGTGCAGCTGGGGTTATACGTAGGAAACGGTCTCCTGTGCCCATTTGTTGTAGAGTATTTCCCACTTTCTCCTCTATCAAGCTCAGTGTGTTCAGATTAATATTGAGGTCTTTAATCCATTTGGACTTGAGTTTTGTGCATGGTGACAGATATGGATCTACTTTCATTCTTCTACAGGTTGACATCTAGTTATGCCAGCACCATTTGTTGAAGATGCCCTCTTTCTTCCATTGTGTACTTTTGGCTCCTTTATCAAAAATCAGGTGTTCATAGGTTTGTGGGTTAAGATCTGGGTCTTCTATACGATTCCATTGGTCGACTTCTGTGTTTTTATGCCAATAACAAGCTGTTTTCAATACTGTAGCTCTGTAACAGAGTTTGAAGTCAGGGATGGTAATGCCTCCAGAAGTACCTTTATTGTATAAGATTGTTTTGGCTATCCTGGGTTTCTTGTTTTTCCATATAAAGTTGATTATTGTCCTCTCAATATCTGTGAAGAATTTTGATGGGACCTTGATGGGGATTGCATTGAATCTATAGATTGCTTTTGGTAGAATTGCCATTTTTACTATGTTGATCCTCCCAATCCATGAGCAAGGGAGATCCTTCCATTTTCTGGTATCCTCTTCAATTTCTTTCTTCAAAGACTTAAAGTTCTTGTCAAATAAATCCTTCACTTCCTTGGTTAGAGTTCCCAGATATCTTATGCTATTTGTGGCTATTGTGAAAGGTGATACTTCTCTGATTTCCATCTCTGCTTCCTTATCCTTTGTGTATAGGAGGGCAACTGATTTTTTGGAGTTGATCTTGTATCCTGCCACGTTACTGAAGGAGTTTATCAGATGTAGGAGTTCTTTGGTGGAGTTTTTGGGGTCGCTTATGTACACTATCATATCATCTGCAAATGACGAAAGTTTAACTTCTTCCTTTCCAAATTGAATCCCCTTGATTCCCTTATGTTGTCTTATTGCTATTGCTAGAACTTCAAGCACTATATTGAAGAGATAAGGAGAGAGTGGACAGCCTTGTCGTGTTCCTGAATTTAGTGGGATGGCCTTGAGTTTCTCTCTGTTTAATTTGATGTTAGCTGTCGGCTTGCTGTAAATAGCCTTTATTATATTTAGGAATGACCCTTGTATCCCTAATCTCTCCAAGACCTTTATCATAAAGGGATGCTGAATTTTGTCAAATGCTTTTTCAGCATCTAATGAGATGACCATATGGTTTTTTTTCCTTCAGTTTATTTATATGATGGATTACATTGATAGATTTTCATATGTTGAACCAGCCCTGCATCTCTGGGATGAAGCCTACTTGATCGTAGTGGATAATTTTTCTAATGTGTTCTTGGATTCGGTTTGCCAGTATTTTATTGAGAATTTTTGCGTCAATGTTCATGAGTGAGATTGGCCTGTAATTCTCTTTCTTGGTTGAGTCTTTGTGTGGTTTAGGTATCAGGGTAACTGTAGCTTCATAAAAGGAATTTGGCAGTGACTCTTGTGTTTCTATATTATGAAATACCTTAAGGAGTATAGGTATTAGGTCTTCTTGGAAGTTCTGGTAGAATTCTGCATTGAAACCATCTGGTCCTGGGCTCTTTTTGGTAGGGAGGTTTTTGATAACAGTTTCTAATTCTTCGCGACTAACAGGACTATTTAGAGCATTTACCTGGTCCTGGTTTAACTTTGGTATATGGTATTTATCTAAAAAACTGTCCATTTCTTTTACATTTTCCAATTTTGTGGCATACAGGCTTTTGTAGTAAGATCTAATGATTCTCTGAATTTCCTCTTTGTCTGTGGTTATGTCCCCCTTTTCATTTCTGATCTTATTAAATTGACAGTTCTCTCTCTGCCGTTTGATTAGTTTGGCTAAGGGTTTGTCAATCTTGTTGATTTTCTCCAAGAACCAGCTTTTTGTTTCATTGGTTCTTTGGATTGTTTTCTGTGTTTCTATTTTGTTGATTTCTGCCCTCAGTTTGATTATTTCCAGTCTTCTACTTCTCCTAGGTGAGTCTGCTTCTTTTTTTTCCAGAGCTTTCAGGTGTGCTGTTAAGTCACCAATGAGTGCTTTCTCCGTTTTCTTTAAGTGGGCACTTAGTGCTTTGAACTTTCCTCTTAGCACTGCTTTCATTGTGTCCCATAGGTTTGAGTATGTTGTGTCTTTGTTTTCATTAAATTCAAGAAAGGCTTTAATTTCTTTCTTTATTTCTTCCTTGACCCAGGTGTGGTTCAGTAGTTGACTGTTCAGTTTCCATGAGTTTGTGGGCTTTCTGGGGGTAGCATTGTTGTTGATTTCTAATTTTAATCCATGGTGATCCGATAAGACACAGGTGGTTACTAATATTTTTTTGTAACTGTGGAATTTTGCTTTGTTACCAAGTATATGATCAATTTTCGAAAAGGTTCCATGAGCCGCAGAGAAGAAGGTATATTCTTTCCTATTTGGGTGGAATGTTCTACAGATGTCTGTTAAGTCCATTTGGTTCATTACCTCCATTAAGTCTTTCAATTCTCTGTTAGGTTTCTGTCTGATTGACCTGTCCATTGGTGAGAGAGGAGTGTTGAAGTCTCCAAATATTAGTGTGTGTGGTTTGATGGCTGCCTTGAGTTCTAGAAGTGTTTCTTTTACATAAGTGGGAGCTTTTATATTAGGGGCATAGGTATTCAGGATTGAGACTTCATTCTGAAGGATTTTTCCTGTTATGAGGATAAAGTGTCCCTTTCCATCTCTTCTGATTGATTTTAGTTTGAAGTCAACTTTGTTAGAAATTACTATGGCCACACTGGCTTGTTTCTTAGGTCCATTTGCTTGATAAACCTTTTCCCAACCCTTTACTCTGAGTAGGTGTCTGTCTTTGTGGTTGAGGTGTGTTTCTTCTAAACAACAAAATGTTGGATCCTGTTTTCGTATCCAATCTCTTAGCCTGTGCCTTTTTATAGGTGAATTGAGTCCATTGATATTAAGTGATATTAATGACCAGTGGTTGTTAACTTCAGTCATTTTTTTTTGTAGTAGAGTTTGTGTGTTTCCCTTCTTCTAGTTGTGCTGGTGAAGGGTCGCTGGATGCCTGAGTTATTGTGGGCGTTGTTGGACTCCTTGGTTTGTGATTTTCCTTCTATTACTTTCTGCAAGGCTGGATTTGTGGCCACGTATTGTTTAAATCTGTTTTTGTCCTGGAATGTCTTGTTTTCTCCATCGATGGTGAATGCAAGCTTTGCTGGGTATAGTAGTCTAGGCTTGCATCCATGTTCCCTCAGTGTCTGTAGCACATCTATCCAAGCTCTTCTGGCTTTCATGGTTTCCATTGAGAAATCAGGTGTAATTCTGATAGGTTTCCTTTTATATGTTACTTGACCTTTTTCCTTTGCGGCTCTTAATATCTGTTCTTTATTCTGTATATTTTGTGTTTTGATTATTATATGGCGTGGGGATGCTTTCTTTTGATCCAGTCTATTTGGTGTTCTGTAGGCTTCTTGTACCTTCATAGGAACATCCTTCTTTAGGTTGGGGAAGTTTTCTTCTATAATTTTGTTGAATATGTTTTCTGGGCCTTCGAGTTGTAATTCTTCTCCTTCTTCTACCCCAATTATTCTTAGGTTTGGTCTTTTCATGGTGTCCCAGATTTCCTGAATGTTTTGTGTTAAGAATTTGTTAGATTTGTTTAGTTCTTTAATCTGTGAATTTATTTCCTCTATAGTATCTTCAGAGTCCGAGATTCTTTCTTCCATCTCTTGTATTCGGTTGGAAATACTTGTCTCTGAAGTTTCTGTTCGTTTACTCAGAGTTTCCATTTCCAGTCTTCCCTCAGATTGTGTTTTCTTCATTACCTCCATTTCATTTTTCAGGTCTTGTACTGTTTTCCTTACCTGCTTGATTGCTTTTTCTTGTTTTTCTTGCTTTTCTTGGGTATCTTTGAGAGATTTATTTATTTTGTCTACCTTTTTGTTTGTCATCTCCATTTCTTTATGGCAGTTTTTTACCTCCTGTTTAAGGTCCTCTATTATTTTCATAAAGTACTGTTTAAGGTCGGTTTCTTCTATATCTTCTGGAGTAGGCTGTTCAATTCGTGTTGTTTCGGGATGTCTGGATTCTGGTGATGTCATGTTGCCTTTCATGTTGTTGGAGGAGTTCTTGCATTGGCGCCTGCCCATCTCTTCCTTCAAATGGAGCTGGGAGGGAGGTGCTTGGTGTCTTAGACCAATCTTTGCTGTGACTGAATCTGGTTGGATCTCCTCAGTGCCAGAGCAGGAGCTATTCCTTGTGGCACAATCTGAAGAAGCCTGCACTCCCTTGCAGGAATCCTCAGACCTGCCTGGAGGCCAGAGTCTGACCCCTTTGGGTGGATGGCCTTAGTATAGGAGCAGGACACCTGAAAACACTAGGGAAGGCTTGGGAGAGGCAGGGACATGAGAAACAAAGACAAGCCTGCAGCAGGAGCTGGGGGAGGGGGTCTGTGCTCTCTTCCAGGGCAGATTGCCCCAGGGTAGCACTCACTCACCAGTCCAGATGGAACTCCACTGCACAAGATCAGGGATTCCTGGCAGCCCAGGGACGCCGCCCAGACAAAAGGCTGTAAAACATTTTTTTTAAAGATTGTTCTGCCTGTAGGCCAGAAGAGGGCACCAGATCTCATTACAGATGGTTGTGAGTCACCATGTGGGAAATGAACTCAGGACCTCTGGAAGAGTAGCCAGTAGTCTTAACCTCTGAGCCATCTCTCTAGCCTGGAACATTTGTTTTATGATACAAAGATATGTTTCATTCTTTTATGTTGCATTTGTTTAACTCTCAAAAAATGTGTCCCTGACACTTTGCACAAAAAGAAACAATTGATAAAAATCTAGAAGACAGGGTAAATGTTTTAGAAGAAGCAGTCTTATTTAAAGGTAATCAAATTCAAAGATTAAATTAAATTAAAGTTAGAAGATTGTTTCCTGTCATTCACAATTTAAATGGATTTGTGACATTCAGCTTCTGTACACTGCTTCTAAGGTAATCGGGACGTAGATTAGGCCCCACCTCCATGGCCCATGAAACAATTCTGAACTAGCTATAAACATGCAGTCTTTGCATCAACAAATTACAGCCATTAGTTCAGCTCAATTGGAGTCCACCTCAGCTTTTAAGATTACAAATAGATTTTTTTATGTTGTTTTATTTTTGTTTTTTTTTTGTTGTTGTTGTTGTTGTTTTTCGAGACACAGTTTCTCTGTGTAGCTTTGGAGCCTGTCCTGGAACTCGCTCTGTAGACTATGCTGGCCTCGAACTCACAGAGATCCACCTGCCTCTGCCTCCCAAGCACTGGGATTAAAGGCATGCGCTGCCACCACCCTATAGATTCTTATAATTGCTCACTTATTTTGTCTCAGGACAGACCTTTTGGTCTTGTATCGTTAATTTGGGAGCAATCCTGGGAATTATGCTTATTTTGATTTTTGACCTTCCAGTCATCTTCCGAGAACTGAAAAATGCCCTACATGCCACACAAGATCTACACACTCTTGAGTTAACAAACAAGAAAGGGAGAGCTAGTACAGCCATATCTGATGGGAATGGCAAAAGTCATAAAGCCAGCACGGCCGCTTGACAAAATCCATCAAAGCTGAGCCGCATGACGGCCGCCGTGCCACTTTTGATCTCTGCCTGATTCATACTTGGAAGAGTTCTAATATTTGTACTATTTGGGGATATCGTATTGATGAAAATTTGCTTATGTATCATTTCTGACTTCTCCCAGGAGTACTGCTTCTAAATTACCCCAGGAAAGTCCTGAGCACACTGCTCCTTCAGCTTTTAGGGAGATAGCCTTATTTACTTGAAGGTCTTCCTCAGGCCTTGGAGGTTGTGACACACATGAAGACAGAAGTCTCTTTACGAGGCTATGAGACATTCTTGAAACATCTGTCCCTGTACTTACTCAGGAACAAGATAATCAAAATAAAGTAAACTTAAATAGGTCAACGGGATTTGGTGGGCTAGAGGAGTTAGCTACAAAACAGATTAAAGGCCTCTTCCTACTATACACTCAGGCAGTTACATGGCGTATACAGCAACAGTCAGGTTAGCTGGAGTTACCTCTGCCCTCCACAGAGACTTATATCGATGAGCAAAGAAAGGCGCAGAAAGAATGAGATGTCAGGCTCTCCCTTTCTGGGAAAAGTTAGCACACGCAGAGCTGCTGTGACGTCTTATGACCAAAGATCAAAAGATGCCAGGAATAGACATACACATAAATTCTATAAAGATACATTATGCCAGTGGGGGGTGTCAATGGCAGTTTCAAAGAAAAAAAAGCACTAAATGCTAGGATGATCCAGGGTTAGTATTTAGGCATCTGTACTGGCCTGCTCACAGAGTCCTGACAGGATACATCCTCAACTCCAGCCACTAAGAGCACCGCCTGTGCACATTTGCTAATTCCCTTTTAGAAGGTGGGCCTTGCCCACCTCTCTCTCTCTCTCTCTCTCTCTCTCTCTCTCTCTCTCTCTCCTCTCTCTCTGTGCCTCTCTCTTCTCTTCTGCCACTCCTGTCCTCAGAAGCCAATCTCCCCCCTCCCCCCTTTTCCCTTTCCCTATCCCCCAATTTAAAAAAAAACCCTACACATGCCTGGCAGTGGTGGCGCATGCCCTTAATCTCAGCACTCAGGAGGCAGAGGCAGGCGGATCTCTGTAAGTTTGAGGCCCACCTGGTCTACAAGAGCTAGTTCCAGGATATGCTCCAAAGCTACAGAGAAACCCTGTCTCGAAAAAACCACAAACAAACAAACACCCTCCACCACATGAGTTCCGTCATTTTTTTAAATTACAACACTTCATCTAAATCATTTATTAAAGAACTTACCTACCAATAAGGGCTGCAGCATCCTCAAAATGGACAGTTTGTATGGAGAGTTGGAAGCTTAAGGGCTGCGGCTAGTCTCCTTCAGTGTTTTAACAATCTAAATACCTTTGTTAATGCCAAAAAAAAAAAAAAAAAAACCTGACATCTGGTAAAGACAGACTATCAAGGCACTCTGAATTTCTTGGTCAAGACAAGAAAAAAGTGAGGACAGCTGAGGTGTCCTACAAGGACAACCGCTTTAGAAAACACCTTGCTGCAGCTGACTGTGGTGACACATGGCTTTTTTTAAATTTATTTGTTTATTTATTATGTATACAATATTTTGTCTGTGTGTATGCCTGCACAGCAGAAGAGGGCACCAGACCCCATTACAGATGGTTGTGAGCCACCATGTGGTTGCTGGGAATTGAGCTCAGGACCTTTGGAAGAGCAGGCAATCCTCTTAACCTCTGAGCCATCTCTCCAGCCCTGTGACACATGGCTTTAATCCCAGGAGGCAGAGGCAAATGGATCTGTGTGAGCTCCAGCTCAGTCTACATAGTGAGTTCTGGATCAGCAGAGTATAGTGAAACCATCTCAAAAATAGTAATAGTAATAAAATAGTAATAATAAACCTTGCTTCCCAATTTGGGGGCTGTTGTACATGACAATGTGATTTGACCAATGTATCTACCAAATACTACATTTTGCTTTGTTCTGTTTTTGAACCAAGGTCTCTCTACATAGTCCTAGCTTTCTTGAAACTCTCTTTGTAGACCACGCTGGACTTGAACTCACAGAGATCTACCTGTCTTTGCCTCCTGAGTGCTGGGATTAAAGGTGTGTTCCATTAGCCTAGCTAGCTCTCTCTTTTTTTTAATTATTACCTGAACAACGGTGGCACATACCTTTAATCCCAGTAATTGGGAGACAGAGGCAGGCAGATCTCTGTGAGTTCAAGGACAGCCTGGTCTACAGAGTGAGTTCCAGAACAATCAAGGCTACACAGAGAACCCCTGTCTCAAAAGAAAGAGAGAGAGAGAGAGAGAGAGGGGGGGGGGGAATTATTAAACAAGCTGGGCATGGCTCACGCCTGCAACCCTAGCACTTGGGAAGCAGAGGCAGGAAGAAAATAATGAGTTCAAGGCTAGCCTGAGCTACATACACAGTGAGTTCTGGGCCAGAATGGGCTACTAGAATGAGAGAAGGTGGGGAGAAAGAGAGGGAGGGAGAGTGGGAGGAGAATGAATTATTGAACAAGGGAATAAGATGGAGAGAAAGGAGGGTTGTTCTATATGCTAACTCTCAACCTTGAATTTTATTCTCCCTCTGGAATCCATAGATAAATTCACAATCTTCCACAAATGTCCTGTCAGCCATACTCTTGAAGAAAGTCAAGGACTTGGATTTGAATGGTGGGAAATTGTTAAAAACTGAGACTAGGGGGAAGTGGAGCTGAATCTTTGGGACTGGGCAGCAGAGCACTGATTAAGGCCCTGGTGTGGTTCATCCTTTTCCTGTATGTACCAGACTATTTGAGGCGCTTAGGTCATCCTCTTGGCACAGAGTGCCCTAATGCCACAAAGAATTCTTCCTGTTTTGGTTCCTCCCTGTAAAATACTTCATTGCAATATTTACTAGGAGTAGGAGGACTGCTAGGAGGAAGAAAAGTGGGGAAGTGATTAGAGGTCACGGAGGAGGGGACTGGGTGACATCCCACGATTACATAAACTCACAGGGGCTGTCAAAGAGAGCAAACAAGCGCGTGAAACTTGGAATCCAGAGAACACCGCTGTACAGGAAAGAGCCTGAAGCCGTTTTCAGAGCCAGCCTGGGCAATCGAAACTCCCAGAATCTATCGACCGACCATGGTGAGTCAGACGGTCTTGGGGTGGAACCGGGCCCACCTGAGGAACCCCAGGAGTCTCCCTGACCACTGCTGTCTCCTCAGGAGCGTCAGCTTGGCTTGTTTCTGTTGTTACTGACGCTGGCGCACGCCTTCGCTGCCAAGCCAGAGTCCTGCGAGCTGGATGAGGACAATGTCCGCTGCGTCTGCAACTTCACAGATTCGCAGCCGAACTGGTCCAGCGCTTTTCTGTGTACCGGAGCGACAGACGTGGAGTTCTACGGCGGCGGCCGCAGCCTGGAGCACTTTCTAAAGCGTGTGAACACCGAAGCAAACCCGTCGAAGGAGATCACAGATGTGCTCGAGTCCCTGCCGTGGCAGCGGCTTACCCTGGGGAACGCGCGGGTTCCTGCTCCGATGCTATTCGGAGTCCTGCGTTTGCTCGGGTTTACCAACCTCAAGGAATTAACCCTTGAAAACCTCGAGGTAACCGGCACCGCGCTGCCGCCGCTCCTGGAAGCCTCCGGACCGAATCTCGACACGTTACGCCTCAGCAACGTGTCGTGGGCGACAGGGGATGCTTGGCTCGCAGAACTGCAGCAGTGGCTAAAGCCAGGACTGAAGGTATTGCATATTGCCCAAGCACACTCACTCAACTTTCCCTGCCAACAGGTCCGAGTCTTCCCCGTTCTTGCCACCTTAGACCTGTCCAATAACCCCGAATTGGGCGAGAGAGGACTGATCTCGGCTCTGTGTCAGAGCAAGTTCCCGGCCCTCAAAGTTTTAGCGCTGCGCAACGCAGGGATGGAGACGCCCAGAGGCGTGTGCTCTGCGCTGGCCGCAGCAAGTTTGCAGCTGGAAGAACTGGACCTTAGTCACAATTCACTGCGGGATACTAAAGGTGCCCCCGGGTGTGACTGGCCTAGCAAGCTAAACTCGCTCAATCTGTCTTACACCGAACTGGAGCGGGTACCTAAGGGACTGCCAGCCAAACTCAGCGTACTTGATCTCAGTTACAACAGGCTGGATAGGCAACCTAGGCCGGATGAGCTGCCCAAGGTGGTTCACCTGTCACTTACAGGAAATCCCTTTTTAGACTCTGAATCCCACTCGGCGGGGTACAACTCTGGTGTAGTCGTAGCCCCAGGGCGTTCATCCCTGGCAGTGGGTTTGTCGGCAACGTTGGCTGTTCTCCAAGGAGCCGGCCTTTTTGCCTAGTGCCAAAGGGAGAAAAAAAAGGAACATTTACATTGTCCTGGCTTCTGAGGGCCCTGGTCAGGTTGATCAGAACTTCTTGACCAACGAATCCTCTGTCTTACAGTTATTAAAATTTTAAACCACGATGTAAGGGAAGAAAGACAGTCTAGATTGCTCAATGGGTAAAGGCCACTTATTTTGATCCTCAGGATCCACATGGAAGGAAAGACCTCTGTCCTGAAAGTTGTCCATCTGACCATCACACATGTACTGTGATACAGTTGTGTGTGTGTGTACACACGTGTGTATGTGTATATGTGTGTATATGTATGTATGTATATATATATATACAAACTTGCTCACAAAATAAATATTTTTAAAATAACAATCTGTTGGTTTTGTCTGATTGGTTGGAATTTTGTTGTTGTTTGCTTGTCTTTGAGACAGTCTGGCTATGTAGCCCTGGCTGGCCTCATGAGTCCACCTCATTCACTCCTCGGGTCTTTACTGAGTATCCTCTTTTTCTTTTCTTTCTTTCTTTCTTTCTTTCTTTCTTTCTTTCTCTCTCTCTCTCTCTCTCTCTCTCTCTCTCTCTCTTTCTTTCTTTATTTATTTATTTTTCTTTCTTTTTTTGGTTTTTCGAGCCAGGGTTTCTCTGTGTAACAGTCCTAGCTGTCCTGGAACTCGCTCTGTAGACCAGGCTGGCCTCAAACTCACAGAGCTCTGCCTGCCTCTGCCTCCCGAGTATCTGATACACATCAGGCTCAATGCAAAAGCAGAAATTCATTCTTAGACTTTCTCCACCTCCCTAGAAGTCCTACCTCCCCCCAAGAAAAGAACTGCAGGGTCAGAAGGAACAGAAAAGTGTTTGTTGGGCAATATTATTTTCAGGTGTGTAACTTTTGTTTATGCTGCATTTGTTTAACTCTATGAAGCTGTGGGGGAGTTGTTTGTTTTGGGGTTTTTTTTTTTGTTTTTTTCCCATCTAAAACACCTGATGGTCCTAATAGAGAGCTGAACTGCCAATAGCTAAGCAGGAGCAAAGATAAGCGGGACTGGAAGGCGGAGAGTATAAATAGAAGGAGAAAATAAGGAAGAGGAGGACTTCAAGGGCCAGCCACCCCGCCATGCAGCCACGCAGCCACCCAGCCACCCAGCCACCCAGCCAGCTAAGGAGAGAGAGTGAAAGAAAGCTATACAGAAGTAAGAAAAGGAAAAAGCCCAGAGGCAAAAGGTAGTGGGGATAATTTAAGATAAAGCTGGCAAGAAACAAGCCAAGAGCCCCCGTGTGTGATTTATTTGGGAGATGGGTGGCAGGCCCCTCAAAAAGTCAAAATTTGAATACTTGATCCCCAGCCTTGAAACTGCACAAAGGACTGGAGGTGTGGCCTTGTTGGAGGGGGTAGGCTTTGAGGTTTCAAAAGCCTAAGCCATTCCCAGTGCTCTGCCTTGTGCTTAGAGACCAAGACAGGAGCCTCTGCCTATTGGACCCTGGCAGATGCCACGCTCCTTATCATGACAGTCACGGGCTCTAACTGAGCCTCTAAATTAGTGGTTCTCAATCTTCCTAACGCTGTGACCCTTTAATACGGTTTCTCCTGCTGTGATGACCCCAACTATAAAAACAGTTCCGTTGCTACTCTATAACTGTAAATTTGCTACTGTTATGAATCATTTTGTAAATATCTGTGTTTCTGGTGGCCTTAGGTGACTCCTGGGAAAGGGTTGTTTGATCCTCATCTTTCAAGAGCCAATAATAAAACTCCCAACCATTTTCTTGGACTCTCCCTTTCTCTCCCACACCCCAGAGGGGAGGAACAGAAATGCCTCCTGGACTCCATTAACCTTGGGTTTTGTAATTCCAGAGATCTTATCCCTCATATAAATGTCTCCGACTTTCCCCATCTCAAACCGCACCCAACAGTAGGGAACTAGGCACTGGAAGCAGATCAGGCAGTCTGTCCCCTGCCAGTGCTCTGCTGCTCTGGTTATAAACATGAGGATAATCCTCCAAACTGATTTGTTGGTTTGCAGACAGGATGACACCTCATTCCTTAGGAATATTTAGCATCAGAGAATTGATCATCTTAAGACAGTTTCTTACATTTGAACAGTTTGATAACACTATTAGTATATGAAAATGAAACATAAACATACTATACTTTCACATAATTCCTAATCCAGTTAGACCGGCGGACGTAAAAGATAGTTGTAATTCAGTAGAGGGAAGAGTTAACTCTAGCTTGGAAGAAATTACAGAAAATGAAACATTGACTCTGATTCTTTCTTTCATTTTTCTTTTTTTTCCTTTTTTGTTTTTTCTTTTTTTTTAAATATTTATTTTTATTATGTATACAATATTCTGTCTGTGTATATGCATGCTGGCCAGAAGAGGGCATCATACACCATTACAGATGGTTGTGAGCCACCATGTGGTGGCTGGGAATTGAACTCAGGACCTTTGGAAGAGCAGGCAATGCTCTTAACCTCTGAGCCATCTCTCCAGCCCCCCCTTTTTTGTTTTTTCAAGACAAGGTTTCTCTGTAGCTTTGGTGCCTGTCCGTCCTGGAACTAGCTCTTGTAGACCAGGCTGGCCTTGAACTCGCAGAGATCTGCCTAACTCTGCCTCCCAAGTTGCTGGGATTAAAGCCGTGTGCCACTGCAGCCCGGCTGATTCTGATTCGTACAGCATAACTCTCACTTCTCCAGAAAGCACATCCCACACAGAAATGGCCACCATGTTCCAGACTCAGACCCTAAAGGAGTAGATGAGCAAAACTGCTTCCTCTGGTTAGAAAGAGCAACAGATCATTGTAACAGCCTGGGAATACTTCTCAGGTAAGTCCCCATTCCATCACACTGCACCAAACCCTGGGAACTCAACAGGAATAAAGCAGAAGTTCCTTCTCTCATGAGTTGGATTCTGGTTGGATAGGGGGTGCTGTGGACTGAATAGCTGTGTCCCTTCAAAATGCATATGTTTCAAAGCCGGGGCGGCAGTTTAGTTGGCAGAGTGGTTGGCAAGCACTCACAAAGCCCCGAGTTCAATAACTAGTGCCACACAAATCCTGGAATCTCAACATTCAGAGGTGGAGGCAAAAGGAGAAGAAATTCAAGGTTGCCAGTAGCAGTGACATACACCTTTGATTTACAGTTACAACAAGAGGTGCAAGGCAGCCCATAGAAGACCCAAGATTGAGAAACTTGAACTGATGGAGCAAGGCTGAGTAACACACCCTTGCCAAGACAGAAGGAAGGAAGGGAAGAAAGGAAGAAAGGAAGGGGCAGGATTGGAGAAGTGAGGCTCTACGCCACACTTTGCTGTCAGGTATCTAATGTGGGTAGCTTTTTTTCTGCTGAAGTGTGAAATGTGGTCAGAGGGCTTTCCTGAGCCAAAAGATGATCTCTTCTAGCTTCTTTTCCTTGTCTGGCATCTGGAGTGAAACACACCCTCGGTCTTGTTCTCGACTCCCAGATGAAGAGTTTTACCCTGAAAACAAAGCCATGTTTTATTATTATTCAGTCCATCCCTTCCAGCCTTCACCCTCCAACCACTTTCCCTGATGCTCAGAATCCCTCGCTCCCCAGATCACATAAAGATCTTCTTAAGCCACATAAAGTCATATCCTGTAAAGAACATCTGAGCGCTGATTTAAATCGTTGTGGCAAAAACTTTTTGAGGGGGAAGCTGGAGAGATGGCTCAGTGGTTAAGAGCACTGACTGCTCTTTCAGAGGACCCGGGTTCAATTCCCAGCACCCACATGGCAGTTCGAAACTGTCTGAAGATCCAGTTGCAGGGGATCTGACACCTTCACACCAATGCATATAAAATAAATAGATCATAAAAAATATTTAAAAAAAAAACTTTTTGAGGCTTTTTTACATAGTCAGACAGCCCTCAGACTGGAAATCCTTCTGTTTCTACATCCTGGGTGCTAGGTATATGTCCTCACCTCCAGCAAGATGTTATCTTATTGCTAGTTTTCTCTTTTTCTTTTTCCTCTTCTTTTTTCCTCTTCTCTTTCTTTCTTTTGGTTTTGGAAGGCAAGGTTTCTCTGTGTAGTCCTGTATGTCCTGGAACTCACTCTGTAGACCAGGCTGGCCTCAGACTCTCACAGAGATCCACCTGTCTCCCGAATGATGGGGTGAAAGGATTGCGCCACCACTGCCCTGCTTACTTGCTAGTTTTCTAAGATGTGGTATTGTATATAGTAAGCATGATATTGTGGCTTAATTTAGGAAAGAAAAGAAACAAGGTGGGAGAAGTGCAAAGTCTTTTAATGAATATAGACCCAGGATACCTAGACAAATACTGACAAAACCAAAAGCAGCAAAGAGAAAAAAATTATACATCTTGATTGGATATATCCCTGGAATAAAAAGTTGTTAAATCTGTCTTTTTTCATGGTTTGTTTATTTTCTTTTGAGACAGACTCTCAAGTGGCCTGGAGTGGCCTTGAAGTCACTATGACAGCTGGGGATGACACTGAACTTCTGGTCTTGTTGCCTCTGTTTCCCAAGTGCTGAGATTATGGGCATGCACCACAACACTCAGCTTGACTTAACTTCTTCCAGCCGCTGTAACACCCCACATCAAAGGAAAAGATTTTTTTAAATATTTATTTATTTATTTATTTATTTATTTATTATGTATACAATGGTCTGTCTGTGTGTATGTCTACAGGCCAGAAGAGGGCACCAAACTTCATTGCAGATGGTCGTGAGCCACCACGTGGTTGCTGGGAATTGAACTTAGGACCTTTGGAAGAGCAGGCTCTTAACCACTGAGCCATCTCTCCAGCCCAAAGAAAGAGATTTTTTCCTATGATTATTTGAATAGATTCAAAGGAAAATTTTGACAAAATCCAACACCTTTCATAAAAATATTCAATAAAATAAAAATCTAAGAAGTTTCCTCTCATAGTAATGAAGTGTACAGAAAAAATGTCAGCTGAGACCATATTTGATGATGAAAATCAAGATGTTTTTGCCCTAAAATCAACAACAAAAAGACATAAATTATCAAAGCCTCTAGTCAACAATTTACTAAAGGTACTGGCTGGTTTTGCATCAATTTGATACAAACTATAGTTAACTGAGATGAGGAACCTCAATTGAAAAAAATGCTTCCACAAAATCAGGCTACAGACTGGGTGGTAGTGGCACATGCCTTTAATTCCAGCACTCGGGTGGCAGAGGCAGTCAGATCTCTGTGAGTTTGAGGCCAGCCTGGTCTACAGAGTGAGTTCCAGGTTTCAGGACAGGCAGAGTTGCTACACAGAGAAACCCTGTCTTGAAAAACAAAACAAAACAAAACAAAAAGCAGGCTACAGGCAAGCCTGTAGAGAATTGTCTTTATAGGTGGTTGATGTGGAAGGGCCCAGGCTACTGTGAGTGGTTGCACTCCTGGGCTGGTGGTCCTGGGTTTTCTAAGAAAGCGGCTAAACAAGCTACAAGGAACAAGTCAGTAAGCATCACTCCGCATGGCCTCTGTATCAGCTCCTGCCTCCAGGTTCCTGCCCTACTTGAGTTCTTGTCTTGATGAACAGTAATGTGGAAGTGCAAGCCAAATAAACCCAAGTTCCTTTTGGTCATGGTGTTTCATCATAGCAATAAGAAAGCCTAAGAGAAAAGGCTTTTGCCAATATGAGGAATGCCTTTGCCGCTTTCCCATGGATCCAAGTCTTTGTTATGGCTGTGCCCACATCAACAATGCACATTCAGTCAGGACTTCACTCACTCAGAGCTTCCTACAGTTTCCATAGACAGACCCAGGTCTAGATAAATGAACAGAAATTTAAGTAGGCCACATCGACAATGGGTGCTTAGTCAAGCAGAAACTCTGAGACAGATATGAGTTGTCTGTCAGTCCCTTGACACACACATCAGAGAAGCATACGACAGATTGCTGTCTTCTATGTATCCAGGTAACGGTATTACACTTTTATGTTTTTTAAAGTCTGCGGGTGTTTTGCCTGTGTACCATGTGTGTGTCTGGAGCCATAAGGGGGCATTGGATTTCCTAGAACTGGAACCACAGATGGCTATGAGCCACGTTGTGGGTTGTGGGAACTAAACCAGGTCAGTGCTCTTAGCAGAAGAGTCGTCTCTCTGGCCCAGCCGTTACACTTGTATTTCAGGACAGAGTGTTGGAGAAGTTCTTCAGCTTGGTTTTCAAAAAATTGGTTTTGAGACAGGGTTTTTCTGCATAGCCTTGACTATCCTGGAACTTGTTTTGTAGGCCAGGCTGGCCTCAGACTCACAGAGATCCACCTGCCTCTGCTTTCCAACTGCTGGGACCATTGAGCTACCATTCCCAGCTTTGGTTTTTCCATTGTGATTTTATACATCCATGGGCCCAGGTTACTTTGATCCATTATAGGGTGGCACCCTTTGATGGGTAAGTTATTTACCAGTCTCTATGCCTCATGGGTCCCATGAGACGTCGTTGCTTATGTGCCCAAGAGGTGCAGAGTCATCTGCCTCTGATGTGCCCACAAAATGGAGTCAAATGATGTTTGTACAGACCAAAAAAAAAAAAAAAAAAAAAAGAACCTATTGTTTTACGCAACACAAACCAACTTGGAACAGGGTGCAGATTGATGGTAACATGAAAGGAGATGAGTATTTGGAAAAAGAAGAACTAAGTTAGGAAACTCATACTTCCTAGTTTCAAATCCTGTTCTTTAAACAACGGTAATCAAGACAATGTGATGATTGTGTAAGGTAGTGATAGACATAAATATAAAATAAATGAGAACTCGGGTAGGTCAATGTGCCTATATACAGTGATTATGAAAATGGTGTTGATAGAATTCAATGGGAAACCACTATGGTCTCAACTAATGGTACAGTGACACTAGATTATCCCCTTGTGGATGGATGAGCTTGAGTCCTTACCTCAGACTTTACTGTAAGATCAATTCAGCTGGCATAGAGTCCACTCAGCAGAAGGGGGGGGGGGGGCAAATGGTTGTGAGCAGACACGTGGGTGCTGCTGGGAAGTGAGCCTGGGTGTTCCACAAGAGTGCTAGTGCTTGTAACTGCTGAACTGTCTGTCTTTCAAGCTCCAAGTTTTCCCATTCGTTTTTGAGACGCGTTCTCTCCATGAACCTGGAGTTTACTGTTTCAGCAGGACTGAGCGGCCAGTAAGCCCTCACCCCACTGCCTCTGCTCCCCACCACCAGTGCCGAGGTTGTAGCTAGCTGCTGCTAAGCAGAGCTTTTACGTGGGTAGTGGGGATCTGAATCTGGGTCCTCACGATTGTTCAGCCAACACTTTACTCATCAAGCCATCTTCCCAGCCTGCTTTTTTTTTTTGTTTGTTTTTTTGAGGCAAAGCCATGCTTTCCATGATGAATTATCATGACCAGAACCTCTATCACATTGCTGACTAGCAGTTCTGAGAACATCCTTGTGTTGTTGATGATCTTAGGGCAAAAACATCAAGTCTTTCATCATCAAATATGGCCTCAGCTGACATTTTTTCATACAGTTCATTACCATGAGAGGAAACTTTCTAGATTTTTTTGTTGTTGAATGTTTTTGATGAAAGGTGTTGGATTTTGTCAAAATTTTCTTTTGAATCTATTCAAATAATCATAGAAAAAGTCTCTTCCTTTGATGTGGGGTGTTACAGCGGCTGGAAGAAGTTAAGCCAAGCTGAGTGTCGTGGCGCATGTCTATAATCCCAGCATTTGGAAAGCAGAGGTTACAAAACCAGAAGTTCAGTGTCATCCCCAGCTGTCATAGTGATTTCAAGGTCACTTTAGGATACTTGACAACCTGTCTTAAAACAGAATAAAGCATAAAAAAAAGAAAGTCGAGGCAGAAGGATGGATCATGAGTCCCAGGCTATCCTGAGCTACATAGTAAGACTAGGTCTCAAAGACTAAAGAGAATTTAGGAATATAATCTGGTTGGTGGAAACCTTGTCTAACATACAAAAAGCCCTAGATTTGATTCCCACCACCATACAAACTGAGCATACACATGTCTGTAATCTTTGTTTTGGAGGAATAGAGGAAGAAGGATTAGAATCCATGGTCATCCTCAGCTGTATAATGAGTTTGAGGCTATTTTAGGCAGCAGGAGAATTTCAAAATAAATAAGTAAACAAATAAATAAAATGAGGAAGGGTTTCGAGCCCAAATCTACATCCAAATGGTTCATATTTGTGGTGACACAGCATGAGACAGGAAAGTAACTTCTGGGGTCGCTTACCCAAGAGGGGGCCTGATTTATTCAGAGGTTTTGATCTTCCCTCTTCTCATCAAATAGTAGTCCAGTCTAAAAGAAGTGTAGTCCGGAAGAGAACGGTCTAATCTAATTGTTGTCTAATCTAAAGAAGTCCTAAACAAAGGCATCCTCTCTGTACAGGGAGCACAGCGAGCATAGTAAAGAGAGAGAATGAGGAGCTTTTGTCCTAATCAACCTTTTACAGGCATCTCATGCGGGAGAAAGCCATTCTTCTGGACCTCCTGACTCAGAACACCACACGAAGGAACCGGGTTATCACTTTATACCCACATCTCGCTTCCACCATTTTGGGGTGCTGAGAGACATCCCTTTCAATGCCTGACTGCTCCTAGAGAATAGTCTCAAACCTGGTCATGAGGGCATCTCACATACACACTTTGTTCTGAGTCAGAGACATGAGTGTGTTTCTTCACACACACACACAAAAACACAGAATATGGGAAAAAGAGAGCTGTGTGTTCAGCTGATTTGGAGGAGTTAATTAATTTTGGGGGTTTTTTGTTTTGTTTTTTGTTTGTTTGTTTGTTTGTTTTTTGAGAAGGTTTCTCTGTACCTTTAGAGCCTGTCCTGGAACTAGCTCTTTTAGACCAAGCTGGCCTCTAACTCATAGAGATCCACCTGCCTCTGCCTCCCGAGTGCTGGGATTAAAGGTGTGCGCCACCATCGCCTGGCTTGTTTTTTATTGATATTTATTGAGCTCTACATTTTTCTCTTCTCCCCTCCCTGTTTCTCCCCTCCCCCCTTCAACCCTCTCCCAAGGTCCCCATGCTCCCAATTTACTCAGGAGATCTTGTCTTTTTTTACTTTCTACTTCCCATGTAGATTAAATCTATGTAAGTCTCTCTTAGTGTCCGCATTGTTGTCTAAGTTCTCTGGGATTGTGGTTTGTAGGCTGGCTTTCTTTGCTTTATGTTTAAAAACCACCTATGAGTGAGTATATGCGATAATTGTCTTTCTGTGTCTGGGTTACCTCACTCAAAATAATGTTTTCTAGCTCCATCCATTTTCCTGTAAAATTCAAGCTGTCAGTTTTTTCTGCTGTGTAGTAGTCCATTGTGTAAATGTACCACATTTTTCTTATCCATTCTTCGATCGAAGGGCATTTAGGTTGTTTCCAGGTTCTGGCTATGACAAACAAAGCTGCTGTGAACATAGTTGAGCACGTGTCCTTGAAGCACGAGTGAGCATCCTTTGGATATATACCCAAAAGTTGTATTACTGGGTCTAGAGGAAGGTTGTTTCCTACTTTTCTGAGAAATCACCACACTGACATCTAAAGGGGTTGTACCAGCTTGCATTCCCACCAACAATGCAGAAGTGTTCCCTTTTCCCCACAACCTCTCCAGCATAAGTTGTCATCAGTGTTTTTGATCTTGGCCATTCTTACAGGTGTAAGACGGAATCTCAGAGTTGTTTTGATTTGCATTTCTCTGATGACTAAGGATGTTGAGCATTTCCTTAAGTGTCTTTCAGCCATTTTAGATTCCTCTGTTGAGAGTTCTCTGTTTAGGTCTGTACTCCATTTTTTTTTATTGGATTATGTGGTCTTTTGGTGTCCAATTTCTTGAGTTTTTTGTATATTTTTGAGATCAGACCTCTGTCTGATGTGGGGTTAGTGAAGGTCTTTTCCCATTCTGTAGGTTGCCATTTTGTCTTGTTGACTGTGTCCTTTGCTTTACAGAAGCTTTTCAGTTTCGGGAGGTCCCATTTATTGTTTCTCTCAGTGTCTGTGCTGCTGGGATTATATTTAGGAAGTGCTCTCCTGTGCCAATGTGTTCAAGTGTACTTCTCACTTTCTCTTCTCTAAGGTTCAGCATGACTGGCTTTATGTTGAGGTGTTTGACCCATTTGAACTTGAGTTTTGTGCATGGTGATAGATATGGGTCTATTTTCATTCTTCTACATGTTGATATCCAGTTATGCCATCACCACTTGTTAAATATGCTTTCTTTTTTCCATTTGATATTTTTTTTTGCTTCTTTATCAAAGATCAGGTGTTCAAAGATGTGTGGATTGATATCTGGGTCTTCTCTTCAGTTCCATTGGTCCTCCTGTCTGTTTTTATGCCAATACCAGGCTTTTTTCAGTACTGTAGCTCTGTAGTAGAGTTTGAAGTCAGGGATTGTGATGCCTCCAGAAGTTCTTTAATTGTACAGGATTGTTTTGGCTATCCTGGGTTTTTTGCTTTTCCAAATGAAGTTGAGTACCGTTCTTTCAAGATCTTTGAACATTTTTGCTGCGATTTTGAGGGGCATTGCATTGAATCTGTGAAGGGGCATTGTCGATCAGCAGTTATGATTAACCAGACTAGCTTTAATATATGATATTCTGCTTTAATAAAGGAAAGAAAAGGGAACTTACAAAAGCCAAGGTTCCAGCGAGGAGCACAGGAAGACAAAACAGAAGGCGGGCCGCACACCCGCAAGATTTTATAAGTAGATATTAGCCTAAGGGGGACACGCCTTACAAACAAGGTGATTGGCTGGGCTTCCCCTTCATCTCCCCCTTTTTTTTTCTAAATAAGACAGAACCAAACCAAAATACAACTATATACAATAGGAACAAATATTAAATATAAAATTACAAACAACAAACAATATTAAGCAAGAAACATATAACAAAAGTTTTACTAAACATTCTATTTCAAGGAGTCTGAATAATGTAAAGGGTAACTACAATTATCTAATCTTCAACCCCATCAAAGATCTGAGAAGGGAAGTAATATTACTTAAGCAACCAGGAAGTACAAACGAGAAACTTCCAAAATGTGCAACAAATGATAGAGACAACTGACTACCTGGGCAATCACCCAAAGTCTTGTTTTGCAATGTTGAGGCAACCAACTTTGGCTAAGGCCTAACACAACTGACATAACATTTTTCAAAGGCAAGTTCAACTTTTTGTAGAACTATCCTACCCTGTCTTGGCAAGATAAGACAATCCTGTTTTATCCACTTATGGATATTCTGTATCTTTGTCAGTAGTTGAGGTATGGGCTTTTCTTTGCCCAAAGGCCAGTTCTGCCAAGAAGAAGACAAGCTCCCAGTGGAGTGCCTTTGGTGCTCAATGTTCTCTCGGGAGTAGAGTGGTGTTGCCAGGAGTGATTGTGTCTCATAAGTACAAAACTCTAGGTTAGATTAAAGGCCATTTTCTACTGCTCTTCAAAGAGGTCGAAGATTATACTATCTATACTAAATATAATCTCTATGTATCTAAAAAAACTGAATATCCTAAATATAAATATGACAAACATATATGACTATTGATATATAATTCTCAATACCTATCTAACTTGGAGACTAAGAGAATAAACAACTGTGCAATAAATGAGGACGATCTCCAAATGTAAACAATGTCATTATATAAATAATATCAGAGGTAGAAATGTACATTGCAATATAGTAAATATCTTGCCGGGCGGTGGTGGCGCACGCCTTTAATCCCAGCACTCGGGAGGCAGAGGCAGGCGGATCTCTGAGTTTGAGGCCAGCCTGGTCTACAAGAGCTAGTTCCAGGACAGGCTCTAGAAACTACAGGGAAACCCTGTCTCGAAAAACCAAAAACAAAAAAGAAAAAAAAAAGAAAACAATGGTGACAGCTCCATGACATTGTGAAGTTAAATGAAGTCACCACATTACACTGTACTGGGTTTTCACCTCAGGATAAACACCAATTTAGCATTGATTCATTCAAACATGATCAAATGGCAAATTTTACATGGCATATGTTTGCCATAATAAAAAGTCAAAAGAGCTGAGGGTAGTGTAATGGTGCTCGCCTTCAATCCCAGAACGTGGGAGGCAGAGGCAGAGGCAGGTGGATCCCTGTGAGTCTGAGACCAGCCTGGACTAAATGGTGAGTTCCAGTACAGCCAGGCCTATGTTGTGCCTGTAATCCCCTCACTTAGGAAAGAAAACAGGAAGATCCAGGGAGGTAAAAATAGTTCAAGCTCATCCAAGGCTACACAGCAAGTTCTAGGCCAGTTTGTCTCAAAACACAACAACAGCAAAATCTCCCAGGGCCAGGATATGGCTCAGTTGGGCCGAGAACTTGCTTAGCAGGCAGAAAGCTCTGGATTGGTTCTTAGCACAGTGTAAACCTGACCCAGTGTCTCAAGCTTGTAGCCCACAGGACTCAAGAGGTAGAAAGAGGAGAGTTAGGGCTTTTGTGGATAAATTGGACATAGGAGGAGCTGGAGAGAAGGCTCAGTGGTTTGAAGCACTTGTTGCTCTTGAAGGGGACCTGGGTTCAATTCCCAGCACCCATATGGTGGTTCACAACCACCTGTAACTCCAGTTCTGGGTGAGCTGTTCTGACCTGTGGTGAGCACCCGCTAAGCACCCTGGGACATGTGTGTGTGTGTGTGTGTGTGTGTGTGTGCGCGCGCACATATGTACATGGAGGCAAAACACACATAAAATAAAATGAGAAGTGAGTAAGTCTGACCTTAAAATCAGGCAGAGGAAGACACTGTCGATGGTAACGTGTTTTAGAACAGTTGTAACAAGCGCAATCATTGTGCTTCACCACTTGGCTCTGACGAATAAGTGACCAAGAAGTAGCAGTGTGTGGTGTCAATATCCTGAGGGAAGGAATGAGTCACATCCAGTCAGGACTGGATGGGACAGCACCGAGTTTCATCATGCAATGGTGGGGGGAGGGGCACGATTGAAAACTTACGAATGATTTCTGGAATTTTCCATTTACTGTTTCCTGGCCACAGCTGACCTTAGGTGACTGAAGCTGTGAGTGGAGACTGCTCTGTCTGATCTGTGAAGAGAAAGACCAAAGGGAGGAAAATGAGGAACTGTGATTTCCCTAGCACGGAGGAGCAGCAAATCGCTGTGTGATCAGTTATTAGAAAGATTTAGAAATTACCAATCCAACTCGTGAGGAGTTGGGAAAATTTAAACTTGGGGTGGGAGGAGATCTCAGATGACAGAGTGCTCATCTTGCAAGACGAGGTTCTAAGTACTCGATTCCTGACACCCTCGTAAAAGCCAGGCATGATGCCACACAATTAAAACCCCAGTGCTGTGGGGGCAGAGACAGGCAGATCCCTAGGGCTCCCTGACCTAGCGTTTCCACCCTCTGCCTCCACAGGCATTGATTGGCACAACCTGTACCTATGCGCACACATACACATACAATGTGAGAAGTGAAATTAGCCGGGCGATGGTGGCACTCACCTTTAATCCTAGCACCAGCACTTGGGAGGCAGAGACAGGTGGATCTCTGTGAGTTCAAGACCAACCTGGTCTACAAGAGCTAGTTCCAGGACAGCTAAGGCTGTTACACAGAGAAACCCTGCCTCAAAAAAAAAACAGCAACAACAAAACAAACAAACAAACAAATGCAAAAAAGAAAAGAAAAAAGTGAAAGTATAAACAAATTAGAGAAATTAAAGCTAAGTCTACAATCTCATGGTTGTCATCTGTTAATGACTAAAATGAGGGGGAAATGGGACCTGCTGTCATCTGGTGGTTTGAGCTTCGCTCTTCAATCTCAGAGTTTCACTGAAGGAACATATTGGTGAAGCTTCTGAAGGTGAGTTACTTAGATGCTCGCTGACCCAACAGCAAAGATCATTAGCCTGAGTCTGAAGAGAATAAAAAAAAAAGAATGGAAAACAAGGAGGGCCAAAGAAACCATCTTTAAACCATTATTAATAAAATGAAATCGTCAGCTAATTGATGGTGACACACTCCTTAAATCCTTAATCCCAGCGCTTCAGAGGCAGAAGCAGGTGAATCTCTGAGTTCAAGGCCAGCCTGGTCTACAGAGCGAGTTTCAGGACAGCCAGGGCTGCACAGGGAAACCCTGTCTCAAAAAAAAAAAAAAAAAAAAAAAAAAAAAAAAAAAAAAAAAAACCTAGGAAAAAGAATAAAATAAGATGGAATTATCAGAAGCCCAGAAAGCCTTAGATCAGGAGGGGGCATCCTTCGTGACCTTCAGTCTGATGAGCTAGTTCCAGGACAGGCTCCAAAGCTACAGAGAAACCCTGTCTCGAAAAAAAAACAAAAAAAAAAAAACAAAAAAAAAAAAAGGTTTAAATAATCAGCAAAGTTTAAAGTTGGGGTGGAAAGGTGAAAAATATACAGGGTGGTCTGCCTCTCTCTCTCTCTCTCCCTCTCTCTCTCTCTCTCTCCCTCCCTCCCTCCCTCTCTCTCTTTCTCCCTCTCTCCCTCCCTCTCTCTCTCTCCTCTCTCTCCCTCTCTCCTCTCTCCTCCCTCTCCTCTCCTCTCTCTCTCCTCTCTCTCCTCTCTCCTCTCTCTCTCCTCTTCCTCCTCTCTCTCTCTCTCTCTCTCTCTCTCTCTCTCTCTCTCCCTCGCTTTTGAGACAGTTCTCATATAGCCTAGAAATGTGTTAGATCTAAATCTACCAAAGTGACAGTTTGGGTTCATCTCAGACTGAACTCTGAGAAACTCTTGACATTCTTCAGAAACCTTGTAAAGTGGGTTTCTGTTTGCCCGTAAAAGCTTTACTGTCTTACCTGGCCCCACCCTCTTCCCCGAACCTCTGGAGACATTGTCTAGTTTTTTATTAACTCAAATTCTGTTTTATTAACTCAAATCTAGTTCTTTATTAACTCACGCAAGCCTCCAATAGATCAGAGCCTCATGTTAGAACCTAGGCTGTTCCAGCTAAACTGCCCTCCTCCCATCTCAGCGGAACCCCATAGAACTGGCAGGACTTTGCCGACATTTCTGCTCTGCTCTCTATGCCCTGGAGAAAACCCTGGCAATCAGCAGGCTATCCCTTTCTCTGCCTTTCTTCTCTGCTCCTCCCCGTTCCCTGACTCCCCAGATGCCTTGCTATTCTCTCTCTTACCTATGATAAAAAAGAAAAAGAAAAGAGAAAAAAACCTTCCCTAACTGTTGCATAGTCATTTTTGTGGTTTCTGTACTGGCCCCTCAATTACACTGCATCCCTGAGCCTGGCTTTGATCCCCTGGCTTCCACTTTCCAAGTGTTGGCTTAACAAACACAAACTACCACCATGCCCAGCAAAGTCAATTCAGGGACGTAAAGTGTTTGTGGTTGATGGGTATCAAATCCAGGACCTTGACCATGCTAGGAAAACACTCTAGGACTAAGTGATAGCAGTAGCCCTTGTTTGTCTTACGTTGAAGGATTCTTGCTTTTTTAAAAAATTCATTTTTTTTTTTACGAGCATTGGTGTTTTGTCCACATGTATGTCTGTGAGAAGGTGTTGGACTCTCGGAAACTAGAGTTACACACGGTTGTGAGCTGCCTTGTGGGTGCTGGGGATTGAACCCCAAGTCCTCTGAACCACTGAGCCGTACCAAAGGTTTTCCTTTTATAAATTAGATTGTAGTATGTTTTATGAGACTCATTGTTGAGACTTAGAGAGAAGAACAATAACAAGTAAACCACAGACGTTCTGGCTCTAAGTAAGTGTGTTATTTTTAACTTTCTTATTTGAGATGTTACAATCATCCTGCCAGTCAAAATATTCTAAAGAGACATTTATGCCCCTCCCTTTTCAGGGCCCGAACAAACTGGAATTCCCACCCCTCCCAACACCCCTCGCCCAGGAATCTCCTGTTGGGAAAAGAGAAAGGCTGGGGCTTGATGCCAGCCAGAGGAGAAAGGTTTTGGGTTTTTAGGGTTTTTTTGTTTTTGTATTTTGGGACAGGGTTTCTCTCTGTCGCTTTGGCTGTCCTGGAACTTGCTCTGTAGAACAGACTGGCCTCAAACTCACAGAGATCTGCCTGCCTCTCCCAAGTGCTGGGATTAAAGGTGTGCACCACCATGCCTTTGACAGCTTGCTAGACCCCGTTTCAGGATGTACTGGAGCCCAGACAAAGGTGCATCGGTGCTAGGACCAACTGTACCTCGGGCACGACAGCTTAGTCAGGCTTTCCTTTTACCTTCTGTTTAAACCAAACCCCGGGTCACAACGTCCAGATGGACTTGGTCGGTGGTCACCAGGACTTTGATTGGTTCCTCTCTCTAATGTGGTATCGTTGAATAAACATTCTTCCCTCCGCTTCTCACTATTATATGTCTTCTGTCTGGCCTGTTGGGAATGGATGGCCATGCCTAGCCTGTTGGCACTGTCAAGGCCTCGTTCTGTCCCCAAAGACGCTGGTAACAGTGGCTTTAGGAAAACATGCCCCATCTTGGTAGGGAGCTTTAGCTTTGTCAGTTATGTTACATAATAAATATTTGTCTTGATTCTCAGCCAGCAGAAAATAAAAGCTAAGATTCCAGGATAAGGAGTTTCTTTTCTTCCCCAAACCCAGCCCCTTAATGTTCCCTGTCTTCCTTCCTGCCCCAGAAAGATCAGAACAGATGGAACAGGAGCTGCTTGTACTGCTCTCTCAATGGGCTTTCTTCGCCTTTGTTTGGAAGAATTCAAGAAGCCTGACCTGAATCACCTGGGCTGGAAACAAAGCCCCAGAGTCCTTCAGTTCAACTCTCTCTGCCCACAGAGAGACACACACAGAGGCTGACCATGGATGAGGAAGGCAGCTGGGGAGTGGAAAAGAGACATTTGGGGGACTTTCTGATATTGGAGCCATCTTAGTGATAGCATCCCCTTAGTGAAGTCCTGGTGGAGACCACAATTAGATCAAGACCATATACAAAGGCAGGCTGGTGGAGTTAAAGCATGGAAGTGAACTGTTTAATAGACTGTATAAGAAACTGTTGTTTTCTCCTTTATCTGGGTAGCTTATGGGAATACATATTACGTTTGAATGGGAACACTTTCCTTGCCTTGCATGTATAAACTAAAATGTGTTGCCATCATCATGCAGGCTTAGGTTAGAGCTGCAAGAGTTGATGAAAGAAAGACTGAGGTGTGAGTGAAACGTGTTATTATCATCTGATGTGGTGGCTCACGCCTTTGATCCTAGCACTTAGGGAGCAGAGGCAGGTGAGGCACATCTTCATGAGTTTGAAGCCAACCAGGTCTACACTGTGAGATGTTGGAAGACTTTTTCTGTCCCATCAGCCAGTTCCTAAATAAGCACACGGAGACTTATTATTAATTATAAATGATCGACCAATAACTTAGGCTTGTTACTAGCTAGCTCTTATAACTTAAATTAACCCACACTTCTTATCCGCCCCCTACCACCTTTTTTTCAGCATGGCATGTTCATCTCCTGCTTCCTCTGCATCTCGCTGCTGGCTCCAGCCTTCTTCATGTCCACCTTAGCTCAGTTTGGCTCTCCCGCCTAATCTCTTCTTGCCAAGCTATTGATCAGTCAATTCTTTATTAACAACGACAGCAACATCTTCACAGTGTACAAAAGGATTATTCCACAGCTGTGAGACTCAGGACAGTTAAGGCTACTTAGAGACAGAGAAACCCTGTCTCAAACTCGAAAAAAAAAAAAACAAAAAAACCACACAAACAAAACAAAAAAGCACCAAAAACCTAAACCTCAAACAAACAAAAAACCCACTATGTTTTCCTGGATGTGATAATATACTCTTTTTTTTAAAATGATTCATTTTGTATGTATGTATGTTTGCCTGCATGTATGTATGTGCACCATGTACATGCCTGGTGCCCTGCAGGATTCCCTAAAGCTGGGGTTGTGGTTGATTGTGATGGGGGCTAGGAACAGAACTAGGGTCCTCTGCAAGAGCAGCAACAGCTTTTAACCCCTGAATCATTTTTCCAATCCCCGTGGCCCACATCTTCAATTTCAACATTCAGGAGGCAGAGGCAGGCTAGTCTGGTCTACACAGTGAAACCTTGGCTAAGAGCAAACAAAGCCCAACAACATTTATGTTTCAACTTGTATTTGTGATCTCAGCACTGAGGAGACAGAGGCAGGAAAATTGCAAGTTCAAGAGCAGACCAGCCTGGCTATGTGGTGAGACCCTGTTTCAAGTGAAAGAAACAAATAAGTGAAATAGGTACATTTGAGCAGACTTTACTGTGAGTAACATCTCTTAGCTAACTGCATTTGAGGAGTAATAGACCCAACTGGAGATGCTTCCCCTCCCTGGTACTGTAAAACAGAAGGAATATAACCCCTGCCCCCAGGTCGTATTAAATGGGTATGCTAAACGGGGACCAATAAGATTGCCTAAATCTACACAGTCTGTTAGTTTCAATGAAACAGAAGCTGAAGTTGGGATTGGAGAGTTGGTTAAGTGATTAAGAACACTTGCTGCTTTTACAGAGGACTCAGGTTCCGTTCCTAGATTCACACAGTGGCTCATGACCATCTGCAACTCACATGCGCTCACGTAATACACATTCAAACATATAAAATATGTTTTAAAATTTTAAGTAGAAACTGAAAGAGATGAAGTGGAGGCAGGAAAGGGGAGATTGGGAGTGGGCAGGGCTTGCCTCTTTAAGGGACAGGGTACCCAGGTGACACAGCAGGTCCCTAGATTTATTACAAGGGTGGGAAGGGTGAGGGAGGGAGGGAAGGCGGGAGAGGGGAAGAGTATAAACTATTGGAGAAACAGCTCATTTAGTAGAGAGCTGTCATAGCATGTTCAAAGCCCTGGGTTTTTATCTTCATCACCTTATATACCAAGCAGGGTGACCCTCAGCTGTGATTCTAGCACTTGGGAGGTAGAAAGGAGGATCAGAAATTCAGGGTCAACCTCATATCTACGTGGAGTTGGAGGCCAGTACAGGCTGCAAGAGACTCTTTCTTAAAAGAGGGGGAGGGAGAGAGAGGAGAAAAGAGAGATGGTGAGAGATAGGTAGAGAAAAGAAGTGCCATTAATAAGACAAATAATAGCAGGTGTGAAGTGCGCATCAGGAATTTACATTAAGAGCTGGTGGGGCCTGATGCTGGTGTGGCGCACGCCTTTAATACCAGCACTCGGCAGAGGCAGGCAGATCTCTGTGAGTTCGAGGCCAGCCTGGTCTACAGAGCGAGTTCCAGGACAAAGATACACAGAGAAACCCTGTCAAGTAGACTGTAGACAGTAGAATGAGGTGCTGGATTGAGGGCTTAGCGGTTAAGAGCACTGGCTGTTCTTCCAGAAGACCCAGGTTTAATTCCCAGCTCCCACATGGTGCCTCACAACTCTCTGCAACTCCAGTTCCAGGGGTTTGAAACCCTCACACAAGCATACATGAAGGCAAGACACGAATCACTGCTCATAAAATAAAAATAAATTATTAGAAAAAAAAAAGAAATAGAAAGAACCCTAGTAGGACAAGGCTCTAAAATTGGAAGTAAACTTCCCAACATGTTCACTTGAGGTGACAACTTAGGGACAAGAGAGTGGCTGCAGAGAGACTGGCAAGTGTACAAACAGCCCCATGCCCTGGAGCAACCTCTTCAGGCTGGGCAACACCTAGCACCTCCCTACCAGTGGGTAATTTAGTTCCAGTCACTTCCTGGTTGGAGAGAATGAACAAGGCTGAGAGAGCCCTGGGCACAAACATCTGTTCTAAAAGCGAAGTCAGGGGAAAACCCCTTTTTGTCATCTCTTGTTTGTGTCAGGTCCAAAGGAAATTCCAGTTCCCCAAACTCCAAAAGGCAGTCCAAATAGCCAGAAATGAGCTCCAGCTGGGTTACAGGAGGATTTCTGGTGGATAAAAGCCAGCATTCCTCAGGAGCCATTTCCCTTACCTCCTGGGAACGAAACACACGGCTCTCCAATGACCATAACCTGTAGCACCAATCAGCATGATCATGGTCCATGCTAGCCTCCAGGCTCCCTCAGTCCCTACTCTGGAATGCTTATTACACATTTCAAGGTCCCCCGCAGTCTCACTGTTTGCCCTATTCCTATTTTCTCTACACTCTGCTCTTCTCCCCTCTCATAGAGAGAGCGCTGGCCATGTTCACTGTGTGTCCTTCTCTCTCTGCTCTGGGCTCCTCCAGATGTCCCTGGCTGTTTTCTCTTTCATCTCTATAAAAATCCTTCCCTAACCACACTGTAGAGCAGTCACATCATCAGTTTATACAGCATAATTACATGTAAATATGGAGGCAGAGGCAGACGGATCTCTGTGAGTTCCAGGCCAGCCTGCTCTACAGAGCTAGTTCCAGGAGAGCCAAGGTTACTGTTATTCTTTTGGTCCCTCCCCTTTCCACGCCCACTCCCAGCGACCTCTGGTCTCTCGGAGTCATCCTGAATTCTTCCTCTTCCCTCTCTCTTCTCACTGTCCCTTTTGTGTGTGCACACGTGTCTTTTGTCTCTTCCCCCTCTCTCTTTCCCTCTCTCCTTTAATAAAGCTTTATGCCTATTTTCTGTGTCTGTGCCGTTAAGCTGCCGCCGCCGCCGTTAACCTGTTGCCGTTCACCACCGCCTGTTCACCCGCCGCCTTGGTCACACATGTTCTGCGAGTCTCCGCGCAGCTACGCCAGCCCAGCAGCCAGCCTGGGCTGGCAGCTGCATCAGCTAACATTTTTTAAGAACAAAAGTTACTACACATTCTTCCACTGAAGGGCATCTAGGTTGTTTCCAGGATCTGGTGAAGAAACTGTGGAATATATACATGCTAGAATACTACTCAGCGGTAAAAAACAATGACATCTTGAATTTTGCAGGCAAATGGATGGAAATAGAAAACACTATTCTGAGTGAGGTAACCCAGACCCAAAAAGATGAACATGGGATGTACTCACTCATAATCGGTTTCTAGCCATAATTAAAGAACATCGAGCCTATAAATTTGGGATCCTTGAGAAGATAATAAGAAGGTAAACTCCCAAAAAAAGATATAGTAATCCTCCTGGATACTGGAAGTAGACACGATCGCCAGGCAAAATTGGGAACTTGAGGGTTGGGCAAGACTGGGCCAAGGGAAGATGGGGAGAGAAAAGTGTGAAGGGGAGAACAGGGGGAGCTCGAAGGAATGGGGTGCTTGGGATATAGGAAGGGTGGATATTGGAGCAGGGAAGCATATATCTTAATTTAAGGAGCTACCTGAGGGTTGTCAAGAGACTTGACCCTAGAGGGGTTCCCAGGTTTCCAGGGAGACGCCCCCAGTTAGTTCCTTGGGCAGCTGAGGAGAGGGAGCCTGAAAAGGCCAGTTCCTATAGCCATACTGATGAATTTCTTGCATATCACCATAGAACCTCCACCTGACGATAGATGAAGAAAATGACAGAGCCCCACATTGGAGCACCGGACTGAGCTCCCAAGGTCCTGATGAGGAGCAGGAGAGAGAACATGAGAAAGAAAGTCAGGACCGTGAGGGAACCTCCATCTGGCGACAGATGGGGAAGGTGACTGAGCCCCACATTGGAGCACTGGACTGAGCTCCCAAGGTCCCGATGAGGAGCAGAAGGAGCGAGAACATGAGGGAGAAAGTCAGGAACGAGAGGGGTGCGTTCACTCATGGAGACGGTGGGACAGAACTAATGGGAGATCACCAACTCCAGTTGGAATGGGACTGATGGATCATGCGACCAAACCCGTCTCTCTGAATGTGGCCAACAGCGGGGGCTGACTGAGAAGCAAAGGACAATGGCTCTGGGCTCTGATTCTTCTGCATGGACGGGCTCTGTGGGAGCCTTCTCAGCTTGGTCGATCACCTTCCTGGA
The DNA here is from genome assembly GCF_903992535.2 of Arvicola amphibius. NCBI lineage: Eukaryota > Metazoa > Chordata > Mammalia > Rodentia > Cricetidae > Arvicola > Arvicola amphibius. Next base: position 113,836,631 of record NC_052051.1, on the reverse strand, counting down.
CCTGGGGGGAGTTGGGAGGACCTTGGTCTTAGCCTAGAGTGGGGAACCCTGATGGCTCCTTGGCCTTGAGAGGGAGGGAGGGGAGGTATGGGTGGAGGGGAGGGGAGGGAAGGGGGAGAAGGAGGGGAGGGAGGGGGGAGGAGGAGGGAAGGAGATGGAAATTTTTAAATATAAAAAAAAAACCATGAGAAAAAAAATAGTTACTACACAGAGAACAAACAAGCAACAACAACTGTAGACCCATATTTCGGTATGGCACAAGAGCCATAGGCCTGGTCTGAGGTGGTCACGTAGGCAGTCTCAGCCTAACAATAGCTGGGATGTGCTGCTCCTTCCACTTTTGTTATTAAGGTGGATCGCCTGAGGAGAGGTGTTGGCTGAAGCTGATCAGGATGTTTGGTGCTCCTTTCCTTTGTAATTTGGAGGATGTCTTATAGAGATGCTAATTCATGGCCTATGTGACAGCTAGCATACTAGCAAACAGGCAGATGCGAGGTGACAAAAGACCATTCACCTGGTTACCTAGGAAACAACCTAATGTGTCCCGCCTCCCCCGCCCCCCCCCCCCCCCCCCCGCTCAATTTATGTGATGATATATAAACTGTTTGGAGAATAAACGGGAGAGATCTGGCCCTTCAAGGATGACTGTGTAAGTTGTGTCCAATTATTCCTCGCAACTCCGTTCTAGTTAGGGAAAGATAATCTTATATGTTGGGACCCACACGGCTCTCGACAAACAACAACAATAAAAAAGAAGCCCCGAAAGAACCCTTGCTAGCACCTGTTCCTATCCTGCAGGGTGATTCCTGGGACTTTACTTTCACTTTCAGTGAATCTGTACTTTCACAACTACTCAGTATCTTGTCCAGTTTGTTGTTGGAGACACAATGACCCTGGACATTGCATCATGGGACACCTTGAGAGCTCCTTCAAGTCACTGAAGCAACATGGACACCCATTCTTCCACCCTTTGCGGAATAAAAAGTCATCAATAACTATTGTCCTTGTGACAGGGAGCCCACTGGAGGTGACCACACAGACACAGTTTACAGCCAACGGGAAGTCTGTATTTCAGCTGCCGGGACTGCACTCAGGTATTCAGGGAGCAAAGAGTAGACCCGAGCATTTTGACCAAGAAGCTTTTAAAGGCAAAACCCATACCCTGGTATCTTGTTCTGCAGCTGCAGGGAAGGTTTTTGCACAAGCAGGTGGTTTAACAGAAACTAAGAGAAGTTAGTTGGGTTGTCTTGACCTCAGAGTTGGGTAATTTTCCACAGAATTCTCTACTAAGGAGATCAAACTCTAGCTAAATATGAAATGACCTCAATAAAAATGGAAGACAGAGGAGTCTCTGCACTGTCTTGCCCTGCCACATCCTGACAGGAATAGACATTTATTTTAGCTGGGTTTTACACATTCAGTGCAAAAAAAGAAAAAAAAAACTAATTCTTTTACTCAAAATACCAGCAAATTCCCACACATAGTTTTTCAAAACAGAGGAATAAAAATCACTTGTTTGAACCCCTAAAAAAAAATACCAGCAAATGATTGAAACAAACAGTACTGGTTTTTTGTTTTGTTTTGTTTTTGATCAAGAAACAATTTTACAGCTCACAGTATCCAATAGCGGGCAAAGAGATAACTCTGATGTCTAAGGGACATGTCATGTTTGTAATTCTGTCTCTTTAAGAGACAAGCCACGCCCACTCCCTTCCTGCTTGTAACCTCAGCTCTCTCTCTCTCCCGTCCCTGGAAGAGGCAGCTTCTGCCTCTCTCCTCACTCCTCTGCTTCCACGCCCTTCTCCCCTTTTTCCTTCCCCTCCATAACCCTCCTAATAAATGTCCAACTTTACTCTACATGATGGCCAGGCTGGCTGGCAAACATCTGCGATCCCAAACTTTGAAGGACAGAGTCAGGAAGTGAGTTCCAGGCGAACCAAAGCTTCAAAGCAATAGTATGTCTCAAAAAAAAAAACAAACCGAAACAAAATAAAAATTCAATTGTAGAACATTCATCTGGTGTCATAAAATTGGTGACTGGGGGAGGGAGAGATGGCTCGGCAGCTAAAAGCATCTGCTGCTCTTGCGGAAGATCGGGGGTCTGTTCCCAGCACCCATATGGTGACCCATAGCTCTGCTCCAGTCCCAGGAGAGCTAAATGCCCTCGATGGCCCCTCAAAGGCACCAGAAACACACATGACATATATACATACATAAGGACTAAACACTCAAGTACATAAAGATAAACGAATCTTTTTTTAAAAAAAAAAAGTTTCTGGCCGGGCAGTAGTGGCGCACGCCTTTAATCCCAGCACTCGGGAGGCAGAGGCAGGCGGATCTCTGTGAGTTCGAGGCCAGCCTGGTCTACAAGAGCTAGTTCCAGGACAGGCTCTAAAAAAGCTGCAGAGCCGGGCGGTGGTGGCGCACGCCTTTAATCCCAGCACTCGGGAGGCAGAGGCAGGCGGATCTCTGAGTACGAGGCCAGCCTGGTCTACAAGAGCTAGTTCCAGGACAGGTTCTAGAAACAACAGGGAAACCCTGTCTCGAAAAACCAAAAAAAAAAAAAAAAGTTTCTGTTGGCTGCAGTAAGCGCAGGGCTTTTACAAGTTCTGTGAGCGAGAGCCATAGAAACACTGAAGTGTAACCAGGTGGGACAAGGGCGGCTCAGAGACCTTGTGCCTGAGTCTGGTGTCTGGAGTGAGTGCAGCCTTGTGGGAGAGGATGCACCCCACTGTGAAATTCTGCTCGGTTCCAGGCATAGGTTCCTGCACAGGCCATTTTCAGATGTGGGAAGGAAAAAGGCATGGATCCATGCTTACAGCATGGTTAAACACGGACATTGGTATGGTACTTGAAAGAAACCAGACTCAAAAGATGATGGGGTATATGATCTTGTCTATACCATGTCTAATCTAACCCATAGAAACAAAAAGCAGATAAAGGGTCTAAGGTTTGAGGGTTGAGGTTGAGCTGGGTGCAATGGGATCGGGGAGCTGGTAGATTCCTTCATGTGATGGAGATGTTCAAGTTAACTGTGTATCTGAGAATATACTAGTAACCAGTGAATTAAACTTCATATGATAAATTGTAAGCTAGGCATAGTAGTGCACACTTAAACTCAATCTCAGTGTTAGGGTGGAATATCGCAAATTCAAGGCCAGCCTGGGCTACATTCTGAGACCCTATTTACGAAGGATATGAAGAGGAATGGCTCAGTCAGTGACTTGCTATGCAAGCATGAGTTTGGAGCTCTCGTACCCACATAAAAAGCTGACCACAACAGCATATGACTTTAAAAACCAAAGCTAGGGAGTCAGAGACACGAAAGTCTCTGGGGCTTGCTGAGCTCGTTAAATTCATGAGCTCTAGTTTCAGAGACCGTTTCAAAAGTAAACAAAGCCAGGTGTGGTGTCACATGCCTTTAATCTCAGTACTCAGAGGACATAGGCAGACTGATCAGTGAGGTTTTTTTTTCTTTTTTTCTTTTTCTTTTTTTTTTTGATCAGTGAGTTTTTTAAGGCAGGGTTTCTCTGTAGCTTTGGAGCCTGTCCTGGAACTAGCTCTTGTAGACCAGGCTGGCCTCGAACTCACAGAGATCCGCCTGCCTCCGCCTCCCGAGTGCTGGGATTAAAGGTGTGCGCCAACACCACACGGCTAGGCTCATATATTTGAAGCACTTGCTCCCTGATCAGTGATGTTGTTTAGGGAGGTTATGAAACCTTTAGGAAGCAGAGCCTTGCTTGAGGAAGGATGCTGCTGGGGTAAGATCTGAAGGTTTAAAGCCTTGTGCCACTTCCAGTTCTCTATTTTTGCTTCCTGTATACGGAAGAAATGTGATCAGCTGGCGTCCCGCTCATTTTTTTTTTCTGGGAGGGTTTCTCTGTGTAGCCCTGGCTGTCCTAGAGCTCACTCTGTAGACCAGGCTGGCCTCGAACTTGCAGAGATCTGTCTGGATTAAAGGTGTTTGCCATCACTGCCGGGCCTTCCCATTCTTGAAGCCATCCCATCCTCACCCGCCCCACCCCCGTCCCCGCCCATCCTCACCCGCCCCACCCCCGTCCCCGCCTCCGCTCCCAACGTTATGGATTCTAGCCCTCTGCAACCATAAGCCAAATTTCTTCTTTCAATTGTTTCTGGTCATGGTGTTTCATTACAGTAAGAGAGAAGAGAAAAACTAATATAGTAACTAATACAAAAATAAATAAAAAGGGGTGCGCCGGGGCCAGGCTGGGGGCCGCAGGCTGGCGTTGATGCGGGCCTGCCATCCTTAGGACGTGTTTCTCATGATCCGGAGCCACAAGACCACCATCTTCACGGACGCCAAGGAGTTGAGTACCGTATTGGAGCTGAAGCGCATCGTTGAGGGCATCCTCAAGCGGCCGCCGGATGAGCAGCGGCTGTACAAGGATGACCAGCTCCTTGAGGAGGAAAAAAACTCTGGGCGAGTGTGGCTTCTCTAGCCAGACAGCAGAACCCCAGACCCCAGCCACAGTGGGTCTGGCCTTTCGAGAGGATGATGCCTTTGAAGTACTGTGCATTGAGCCCTTCTCCAGCCCTCCAGAGCGTCCAGATGTGAAGCCACAGGACTCTGGAGGCAGTGCCAATGAACAAGCTGTGCAGAGAGGGCCCCAGGCCCACCCCCCACCCCGAGACCCATTCCCTCACTAAAGAAGATTTGACTGTCAAATAAATAAATAAATAAAAAGATGAAGCAATCAAGGAAGACACCTGCCATCAGCTTCTGGCCTCCACACACCACCCCATACACATACACAGAGGAGGATAAATTATATGTCATAAGGATTTTTATCATCTCAAAAGGCTGATATTAAAATAGATAATGACTATCTTTCAGAAATGCACACAGTAACCTGGCACCGTAGCCGTACCTGTAACCCGAGCGCTTGGGAGTGGCAGCAGTAGGATCAGGTGTATCAGGAGTTCCTGCAGAGCTCAGCAGCTGGTTTGATTCAGAGTGTCAGCACCTGCCTTTCCTGACTGCTACCTTCGGTTTCAAATATGCAGATCTTGTCTGAGAGTTTCCTAAAGGTTCAAAGCCTGTGCAAAATGTGGTGGTGGGAGGACTCAGAAAACGGAGATGTACTGTGACTGGGAATCCCATAGGCATTTGTCTCTTTGGGGAACTTTCGGGAAGAGCTTTTGGTACGCAGAAACTGACTTGCTAAAGTGTAAACTGTATAACTATAAAGAAGCCCTTTGCGAAGCTACTGAATCCCCTGTTGGGGGTTGTGAACCCAGACCCTGAATTTCCTGTAAACAGTTTGTTAGGCTTGCAGCTGCTCTGAACAACTTGTCTTTCCTGTGTTGTAGCTACTCTGAGCATGAGAACCTCAGGAGTTCCTGATAGCAGGGGAGTGGTTTCTGGTGGGCTTGGCTGGGGTGTGGCTATAAAAGGGGCATTCTTGTTTTGTTTTTTGTTTTTTGTTTTTTTTGTTGTTGTTTTTCTTTGTTTTTGGTTTTTCAAGACAGGGTTTCCCTGTAGTTTCTAGAGCCTGTCCTGGAACTAGCTCTTGTAGACCAGGCTGGCCTCGAACTCAGAGATCCGCCTGCCTCTGCCTCCCGAGTGCTGGGATTAAAGGCGTGCGCCACCACTGCCCGGCCAAAGGGGGCATTCTTGTTTCAAGGATGAACTATGTCTCTGTCTTTGTGTCATTGTGTGTTTAAATCTCCAGGCCTTGCCCGGCTCGCGAATGGTCTTGTAGTGCAGGCTCCACACTACAGATGTAGTACCGTAGTACCCATAGTACTACGGACAGTACAATCCCCTGCGTCTGCAAAGCTTAAAAATTATCCTAGGATAACCCCTTTTCTTCCATGGACCCGTGTAAACTGAACAACCACCACAACAATCAGGAGTTCAGGGCCAGCCTCAGCTATATAGTGAGGCCAACCTGGGCTACATAAAACACCATCCCCCAAAAAGAAAAAAATGAGAAATATATAGTGAAATAGTTATGAAGCAGGTCATTAACGAATCCTTTTTAAAAAGTGAGGAGAGGAACCAAAGAAATAAGAATGGCCAAAAGTTGGTTCGTGACGAAGCTGTCGCTTGAGGGTTCATTATACTCTTTTTCCCACCGCTATGCTACGTCCTAACGTTTCCGGAAAGGGGGAGGGATAAGCACCGAGGAGAAGCGAGTGTCACTTCCTCCGAGAGGTAACCTGTCCAGAGCCACTGACACCCCCCCACACACAGATGAGGACATGAATTATTAAGGGGAATTTGAGAGGCTCCATAGCCATGGAGTCTGGAAAGGTGGTGAGCACAGGGGCAGCTCTGTGCCCTCGAGGGGCTCACACTGTCTCTCTCATCCCCCCCACCACACTGATTGTGGTGGTAGAAGTGGAGCCGGTTCAAGGATCAGGTGAGAAGTTTTGGGGGTTTGAGGGTGTAGCTCAGTTGGTGCTTGCCTAGTGTACCTGCGTGCGTGAATCTGTGTTGGATTTACAGCGTAAACCAAGTGCTGTGGCTCTTCCCTGTAATCTCATTACTAGGAAGATGAGGCAGGAGGATCAGAAGCTCAAGGCCATCCTTGGCTAAATAACTGTTCCAGGCCAGCCTGAACAACGTCAGGAAAACACGTGTAAAAAAAGAAGAAAGCATAGGGAATAGAGTTCAGTGGTAGAATACGAGAGCTCCCAAGTTTGAGTCCCTAAACTACATTGAAAAGAAAAAAGAAGGCCTGAGGAGGGCAGGGCGAGAGTCGGGGCTAAGCCGGCTCAGGCTGGAGGTTGGGGGCAAGGGCAAGACTAGGGAGCCCCAGAGCTCATCTTCTCTCAAGAAAACCTACATGAAGCCTACCCCTTCCAGGCCTCAAGGAGACCCATGTCCCTACACTTGTATTGGAGGGATCCAAGAACCTTCGCCTTCTCCAGCCAAGCACTCTGGAGCCTCAGGTACACGGTGTGGGGTGAGGGGAGCAGAGGAAGATGAAAATACCAGCTACTGACGCTTGTGTCCATAGGAACACCGCTTCGTCTTTGACAGAGTTCTGGGTCCTGGTGCTGCTCAGGTATGGGGTTCTGAGAAAGGGGCGGGAGGAGAAGGAAAGCTCGCAGGCCGCTGCAGCTTGGGATTCTGACTGGTCCAGCCCTTCTGCTCAGAGCAGGCTGTACTGGGTCCCCTGACACAGAGGGGCATGCCTGTGTGTTCCTACAGGAAGCAGAGCTGGAGCTGTTGACACAAATCCAGCCTATGCTGGCCTCCGTGGGACAAGGGTACAACACAGCCCTGCTGCTCCGGGGCCGGGAAACAGAGGCACCCCGGTTTGTGCCTCAGGTGAGGAGCCACCAGCACATAGGTATCCTGATGTTCAAATATGACTTGAGAAATCTTTGCCTGCTCACTCCAGCCAGACTAGGGACAGCTCAGGTCGCCCGTGCACCCTGTGGTGCACCTGTCACGTTTTACCAAGGCCACTTTATGCAAATGAGAAGTCAAGAAAGCTGGAAAGCTGTGGCTCATGAATGCGAGAATTGGGGAGAAGTGGCACACACAGATCAAATCCCCAGCTTCTTGGTAATACCGCCAATACTATGTTAAAATCTTTACTCTGAAGGTTTTATCAAAAGACCTTCAAATCAAAACAGCTGCCTCAGAACCTTCTCACAACCCTGCCCAGCATCGGGAAGGCCTGCTGAAGAAGCCCGCTTCTTGGTCTGTGGGCCTTCAGGGGAGGAGGGGGCTAGAACGTTCTGTTCTGCCCATCACATATCCAGGACCAGGGCCTGTTGCAGACTTTAGTTTCTGGAAGTGCTGAAGGATGGAATGATGCCCTCTTTTTGTTTTTTGGGTTTTTTTTTTTTGTTGTTTGTTTGTTTTTCGAGGCAGGGTTTCTCTGTAGCTTTGGAGCCTTTCCTGGAACTAGTTCTTGTAGACCAGGCTGGCCTTGAACTCACAGAGATCCAGATGGCCGCCTCTGCCTCCCGAGTGCTGGGATTAAAGGCGTGCGCCACCACTGCCCGGCTAATGATGTCGACTTGTTCTCCACTGAGCTCCTCTCTCTACTATAGGTGCTGCAGATGCTGTTTGAGGAGGCTCTGCCTCTCTGCATCTCTGGTCCTGTGCTTTGTACTCTCAGCCTGGTGCAGGTGAGGTCACTGGGAGGGCGGAGCTGAGTGACAGCACAGAAACTCCCAGAGGCTTGGAGAATGGGGAAACGGGGAGGGAGACGGGTTCAGCCCTACCCTGCTGCTCTAACTGGGATCTCTCTCTCTCTCTCTCTCTCTCCTTTTTTTTTTTTTTTTTTTTTTTTTTTTTTTTTTTTTTTTTTTTTTTTTTTTTTTTGGTTTTTCGAGACAGGGTTTCTCTGCAGCTTTTTTAGAGCCTGTCCTGGAACTAGCTCTTGTAGACCAGGCTGGCCTCGAACTCACAGAGATCCGCCTGCCTCTGCCTCCCGAGTGCTGGGATTAAAGGCGTGCGCCACCACCGCCCGGCTCTCTCTCTCTCTCTCTCTCTCTCTCTCTCTCTCTCTCCTTCTTATGTATAGTGTTCTCCCTGCATGTATCCCTGCAGGCCAGAAGAGGGCACCAGATCTCATTACAGATGGTTGCTAGGAATTGAACTCAGGATCTCTGTAAGAGCAGCAAGTGCTCTTAACCTCTGAGCCATCTCTCCAGCCCATCTGGGGTCACCTTTATATGTCAAATGTCAGTGGATGAATTTTTTGTTTGTTTTTCAAGACAGCGTTTGTCTGTGTAGCAGCTCTGGCTGTCCTGGAACTTACTCTGTAGACCAGGCTGGCCTCAAACTCACAGAGGATCCGCCTGCATCTGCCTTCCAAGTGCTGGGATTAAAGTGTGCACCACCACTGCCTGACTAATTTTTATCTTCACTTAGCCCTCAGGACCTACAGGAGAGAAAAGGCTTGTGACAATTGTCTTTGTGTGATCCCAGATTAGCCTCAGTGGGAAGACTCAGGACCTGCTCTCCCCATGTATGGAGGACCTACCAGTACTGAATGTGGCTCCTCTGGGCTTGTAAGTGTTTGGGCCCTATGTGACAGGGGTGCTTGCCTTAAAGCCACAGTGAAACCTTCCAGATAAACTTTTGATCAAGATAAGCTTCAAGATAGGGAGGTGTCTACTCTGCCATCCCAGGAGAATGAAGCCCTCAGCTTGGAGTCATGCATACTGGGCCTAGATGGACTCTTGGGATCTTCCCCACCCTCTTTCTTTTCTCACATCTAAACATTTTATTCCCTTTATATCAATCAGCTTCCAACTCTCATGCCTACCCCCATGGCCTGAATCAGCCCAGTATCACATCGAGTGGTTCCAAACACCTCGCAGAGCAGTTTTTCCATCTTTGAAATGGTCCCAACTAACTTGTTTCCCTTCCTGAGAAGATAACAGGAGAGAAAAACAAGGTTAGGGCCAGGCGGTAGTGGTGCACATCTTTAATCCCAGCACTTGAGAAGCAGTAGCAGGCGGATCTTAGTGAGTTCAAGACCAGCCTGGTCTACAGAGCAAGTTCCAGGAAAGCCATGACTGTTACACAGAGAAACCCTGTGTCAAAAAACCAACCAAACAAACAAATAAAAAACCAACCAAGGTCGAGCAGTGGTGGCGCACGCCTTTAATCCCAGCACTCGGGAGGTAGAGGCAGGCAGATAGATCTTTGTGAGTTTGAGGCCAGCCTGGTCTACAAGAGCTAGTTCCAGGACAGGCTCCAAAGCTACAGAGAAACCCTGTCTTGAAAAACAAAACAAAACAAAACATAAACCAACCAACCAAACAAAACCCCAAAACCAAGGTTAGGAAGACGAGAGGCACTTAGGAAAGTATAATGAGTTTCGAGCCTCTGGGATGATTCTTGAGGGCTTTAGACACTGTCATGGGCTTTGACACAGAGATGCTAGAGGTTGTTGCATAGTATAGGAACTAATAGGCTGTGGTCAATTTCCCCTTCCTTCAGGGTGGTGAAAGATGCCAGAGAGGTGGAGGTGTCTGATGCCCGAGCTGCCTCTGAACTGTACCTGAAGGCTGCTGGGAGTGAAGACAGGTGAGGACAAGACCCCCGTCACCCCGCCACGCCCCATCCCTGTACAGCTCTAGGTGTCATTCCCAAGCTGGCCATGTGCTCTGCAGGGCCTGCTCTCTGCTCACTCTTACCATGGCCTGCCCTGGACCTGAGACCCAGCAAGTGTGTCGAGGTACCTTGAGGATCATGGAGCTTCCAGGAGACCCGTAAGTCTGAGGAGCTTGTGTCTGCATTGGGAGATGAGATGAAGGCCTAAATAGGGATGTGAATCGAAATGTTCAAAACCAAGATTGGAAAATTCCCCCAAGTAATCAGCCCATCGTCAGGCCCCATGCACACCTTCCCCTTAGTGTTCAAAAATAATGAAAACTGGGGGCTGGAGAGATGGCTCAGTGGTTAAGAGAACTGGCTGCTCTTCCAGAGGTCCTCAGTTCAACTCCCACATGGTGGGTGGCTCACAACCATCTCCAGTGGGATCTGATGCCCTCTTCTGGCATAAAGGCATGCCTGCAGACACATAGAATAAAAATAATGAAAACCTCAGATTATCACAGCAAATAATTATTTCAGGCAAATTTGCAAACTGTGTAGTATCACAGGAATATTTCAAAACTCCTAAGTGTCTGAAAACAAACTAGAAATAAAAGGGGGGATAACCTAAATTTCAGAGTATTCTAAGATTTCCTCTTTCTTGTATGGTGTAAGATTTTTTTTTCTAAAAAACTCATTTATTTTTATTTATGTGTCTGTGTGTGTTGCCTATATGTGCATTGCATATGTCCAGTGCCTTTGTAGCCCCGAGAACTGGAGTTATAGGCAGCTTGAACCACTTGATGTGGATCCTGGGATTGAACCCAGGTCCTCTGCAAGAGCAAGTCCTCTTAATCCCTGTCTGATGGCACTAAAGAGAGAGAATAGACTTGGTTAAGTGATTCTGGCCAGTGTTGGTTCTCATCCACCACAGGGCATCACCTTTCTTCCCTCCCTCTGGCAGAGACTGCCCCCTGCTGCGAGTGTTGGCTGGTAAGGCTGCTGGGGAGGAGGAGGGCTCTCTGCCCTGGATTGTCTCCTGTCTCCTGGAGGGAAACAGCTACAGCAGCCTCCTTCTTCGTCTGGAACCGCAAGGTGATGAGGGTGCAGTGGGGTTCTTTGGTAAGCCCTAGGATTTGGTAGGCTTGCTTCATGTTATTGCTCAACCAGCCACAGCCCTATTGTTGTTATTCTTTTGGCCCTTTAAGTGGCCTTTTAACGCCCACTCCCGTTGACCCCTGACCTCTGCCGCCATATTGGATCTTTCTCTTACTGTCCCCTTTTGGTGTGCGCTTGGCTTGCTCTCTCTCTCTCTCTCTCTCTCTCTCTCTCTCTCTCTCTCTCTCTCTCTCTCTCTCTCTCTCTCTTCTAAGTAATAAATGTCCAGTTCTATGCCTGCCTGTGTCCATGTGCCTTTTACCTGCCTCATGTCCACACCCGCCCGCTTGGGTGGCTCTCCCAAACCCGCTGTGAGCTGTCTCTCCCTGCTCTCACCACATGGTGGGACCAGCTGGCCCAGGATGAGCCACCGCTCGTGAACCGCCTGGGGGGGAATCTTGGGGGACCCGCTCGGGACCTGCTGCAACTCACCTGCTCTGTGGCGGATCTTGTAAGCATTTTTTAAAAACAACAATTGTAGCCCAGAGAGAGTGCTTGATTCTCTGGGTGGGCCAGCATTCAGGAAGGCCCAGCTGCTCTTGATGTACATATGTAGCTCAGACTAGCGAAAACTCACCATTTTTCTGTCTTACCTTCCTGAGTACAGGGTTATAGCTGTTTGCCACCACATTCAGGATCTTTTTTGTTTTTCTAGACAGGATTTCTCTGTGTAGCCCTGGCTGTCCTGGAACTTGCTCTGTAGACCAGACTGGTCTTGAACTCACAGAGATCCACATTTGTCTCTGCCTCCCCAGTGCTGGGATTAAAGGCCTGCACCACACCATATTGAGGATCTTTTTTAAAAAACATTTATTTACTTATTATATATACAATATTCTGTCTACATATATCCCTATGGTAGAGGGCACCAGATCTCATTACAGATGGTTGTGAGCCACTATGTGGTTACTGGAAATTGAACTCAGGACCTCTGGAAGAACAGACAGTGCTCTCAATCTCTGAGCCATCTCTCCAACCCCCATATTGAGGATCTTTATCAAGCATTTTAACACCTTTTCTCTTGACAGGGTCTCGCCGTAGCCCAAGCTGGCCTTGAACTCCTGGCCCAAGTACATTGTGTTAGGAAAGGACCCGAAAGTTGAAGAATGAGGCCCTTGAAGCTGTAATACTAGAGATTTGCAGGAGGTTACAGTGGGGGACACAGAGTAGAGAGCAATGGCAATGAAGCTGAGTATGGTGGCAGATACCTGCGATCCTAACACTCAGAGGACTGGGGTCGGAGCGTGCAAATTCAAGGCTAGAGGGAGTTCCACAACCAGATGTTCTCACACAAAAGGTTGGGTAACAACCTCACCACCATGGGATGGTTGGAGAACAGCCTAGTGGTAAGCACTCAGCTAGCATGCTTAAGCCTCTGAAGAAAAAAAAGAGTAAAAGAGCAGCAGTGGTAGCTGGATGTAGGTGGATGGATTTCCTATGTCTGTATATGTATGAAATATCAATCAGAATATAAAACTAACCTGTAGATAAACACCTGAATGCAGGGAGGGCAGACATACAAGGAGGGGCAGGTGTGTGTTCATCCGCAGGTTGGTTTTATTTTCTGGTGAACAGCGCAGGCTCTATGTGGCAGATGGATTAGAGTTGTGGATACAAAGATAAATCCAAGGGCAGCCTGAGTACAGGGCCGTCAAGCACAGTAAAAGTCAAATAGGAGTTACTAGATGATGATGGTGGTAGCAATGGTGATGATCACGGTGGTGGAGATGATGGTGGTGGTGATAGTTTTGGTGGTGATGGTGGTGGTGGTGGTGGTGGTGATGGTGGTGATGGTGGTGATGGTGGTGATGGTGATGATGGTGATGATGGTGATGATGGTGGTGATGGTGATGATGGTGATGATGGTGGTGATGGTGATGATGGTGATGGTGGTGGTGATGGTGATGGTGGTGGTGGTGATGATGGTGATGGTGGTGGTGATGGTGATGGTGGTGGTGGTGATGCTGCTGCTACTGCTGAAGATGAAAATGATGCTGGTGGCAATGATGGTGACTGTGAAGGTGATAATGATGATTTTGGACTTGAGACTGAACCCAGAACCCTAACACATGCCAGGCAAGTCTACCATTGAGCTACATCCCTAGTCTTTTGTACTTTTTTTCATATTTATTTATTAAGTATACAATATTCTGTCTGCATATATGCCTGCAGGCCAGAAGAGGGCACCAGACCTCATTACAGATGGCTGTGAGCCACCATGTGGTTGCTGGGAATTGAACTCAGGACCTTTGGAAGAGCAGGCAGTGTTCTTAACTGCTGAGCCATCTTGCCAGCCCCTCTCTTGTACTTTTTATTTTGAGATGGGCTCACTAAGTTGTGAAACCAAGCCTTGAACTTGCTCTCCTGCCTCAGCCAATTGTAGTAGCTAAGGTGACAGTGCTACACCACCAGACGTGGCAAGGGTTGGGCATTCTGATAAACAGCCCCTGATAGGAATTCAGAGCATTGCAGGCCGTGTGTTCTGTGGCGCAGAAGAGAGTAGTTTACTGTGTTTTCTCTTCCTAGATAGCTCCCTGAGTTTGCTCCAGGCTGCTCTGTTCGGGGCCTCAGAAAAGAGGTTGCAGGCCAAAGAGGTGAAACCCACCCTGTGGAACCCAGTAGAGGAGATGAGGGCCCGTAGGGCCACCCTGAAGACTCTGCGTTTAGGGCTCCTTGGAGACACCTTGACAGATGCTGGGTTGAACCAAGTAGGACGGACACTCTGGGAACTACAGGTAAGCAAGATAAGACCTGGGCACCTGGGTCAGAAGTGGCCAGTCCCCACTTCAGTGCTTTTCTCCTAGGTGGTAAAATCCTGGGACTCAAGAAACCATGCACCCAAAGGGGCTGGAGCTGAGGCTGTGGGGCTCCTAGATCCACAGGTATGTTTTCTCATCCAATCTCTTGGGGGCTCCATATGTCTGCCTCCCTCTTCTTTGTTTACAGAATATTCTACTTAGTTATTGATTCCCATATATTTATTGACTGTGCATCATATGTTGGGTACAGAGCCATGTTAGCCCTTGGATTTCCCTGCCCCAGTAGAGTTTAGTCTGAGAAGAAATGATTACACTGCCGTGCTCAATGCTCTGAAAGGCTTGGCCACACCTGACTCTATGAGGCATCAATAGAGCCTTGAAAAGAGAGGAAAGCAAGATTTCATAGGAAGTGATTCCCGGTCAAGGTTTATAATGATAGCTAAGAACATTCCAGGCAGAGAGAACCATGCAGAAACAGAATCCAGCAGATCTTTGGGAAACTGCAAGCAATTTAATTTGCTGGAGAATGGAGATGGGGCGGGGGGGATAGATTGGAGATGGAGGCAGAGGCTAAGGGTTTGGACATCTACTGAGACATTCGGATTGTCTCTTGAAGGTTAAAGGCAAGCCACTGAGCTACAGTGAGCAGGGAAGACATTTCGTTCATTTCTCAGGTGAGCAAACCGAGGCTCAGAGAAGAAATGTGAGTAGCCCAGTGTCGCAGAAAATCTCACTCTAGGCCCTGGGATGGGACGCTGGGAGCCCTGTGGAGTCCAGCTGTTCTCAACCTCTTCATATCTCCGACCATAAAATTATTTTCATTGCTGTTTCATAACTGTAATTTTGCTACGGTTATGGATTGTAATGTAAATATCTGTCTTTCCCGATCTTAGACCCCTTTCACAGGGGTCCTTTGACTCTCTAAGGGGTGGAGACCCACAAGTTGAGAACCACTGCTTTAGACAAAGCCATTCTTGTTCAAAAGGGTGCACTGTCTTCCAGAATTTGCTGTAGAATGGTTGAAACCAGTTTTTTCCTTCCTTCCCCTCCCATCCCACCCCCCCCCCCCGTGCCACAAGTGTGTTACTGCACTGAGCTTTGGTTACATGATATTATTCATCCCCTCTATAATTTGATGTGACTAATGACATTTTCCTCCAGAGGCAAGAAGAGAATTTCTAGGGTCTGGTCTCCACCAAAAGCATCCTCTCAAGCACTCTGAGGAACAGGTAATAATAGCACTTCATGTACCCCAAAACAATGGGGAATCTGGGGGAATATAGGAGGATGAACCCTGAGCTGATACTGGGAAGGAATACAGAGCTTGACAAGGATTTAAAGGCTTCCTGGATCTCTGGAGGGGATCATGGGAGGAGCTACTGTTCTGGGATGGACCATAGTGCTGGGACCCTTCTACTAGGACAGCACCAGCCGCAGGGGAAGATCTCTCCCTCCACTCACAGCCTGCTGAGTCTCTGCCTGGTCTGTGGGCTCTCGCAGACCAGTTAGATCCTAGGGTCAGCCCTGGCAATGGAGTTCTATTGGAAAGGTTGGGGGTCTGTGTTCCAAATGTATGCATATCTTGCCTTCTGACTAAGCCTCACACGATGCCATCTGGGCCCATCAGCTCCCAGATGTGCCCCTACAGTTCTTTCTGGCCCAGGCTCGGAGACAGAGACTTCGAGAGGAACACCAGATATGGATGCAGGAAGAGCTGAAACATCTGGAACATCAGGAGGAAGTAGCCTGTAAACAGACTAAAGGCATAGTAGCAGAAGAGGTGAGGAGGGAGGGGGAGTATGGGGCTTGAGGCTCTTTGTACCTAGGCTAGGTACAGTAGCAAGGATAGACTCAACCATAACAGGCTGGTCCATATGCCTTATGGGACATAGGAGAAGCCATATTCAGAGCTGTTTGCTTTGATGGGCAGCCATAGGCAGTGGGCACAATGAGGTCCACTTTACCCAGGCAGGAGAGGAACAGAGGAGACTGGGCCTAAGTAGAACTCAGGAGAACTAGAGTCAGTGCAGGAATTCACTGTGTTCATCTCCTTGAGGACAGTTAATGCTCATCACGAAGGTGCTCAGTAAGCAACTGTTTAAGAAATAAAACATGGCCGGGTAGTGGTGATGTGTCTTTAATGCTAGCACTCGGGAACAGAGGCAGGTGGATCTCTGTGAGTGTGAGGCCAGCCTGGTCTACAGAGTGAGTTCCAGGACAGCATAAGAGAAACACTGTCTCCAAAAACAAACAAAGGAACAAACAAAAAAGAAATAAAATATGTACCCATGGAAACAGCTAACTTGGCTCATAGGAACTCACAGTCTGAACTAACAACCAGGGAGTCTGCATGGGACCAACCTAGGTCCTCTACATATATGTGACAGCTGTATAGCTTGGTCTACTTAAAGACTCCCAGCTGCTGGGCGGTGGTGGCGCACACCTTTAATCCCAGCACTCGGGAGGCAGAGGCAGGCGGATCTCTGAGTTCGAGGCCAGCCTGGTGTACAAGAGCTAGTTCCAGGACAGGCTCTAGAAACTACAGGGAAACCCTGTCTCGAAAAACCAAAAAAGACTCCCAGCAATAGGAGCAGGCGCTGTCCCTAATGCTTTGGCTGGCTCTTGGTAACCTATTTCTCATACTGATTGCCTTGCCCAGCCTGACTACAGGGGGAGTCTTACTGCAAATGGATATGCCATGTTTTGTTGATACCCATGGGAGGCCTGCTCCTTTCTGAATAGAAACAGAGGAGTGGATGGAGAGGAGAGGGACAGGAGGGAGGTAGAAGAGAGGAGGGACGGGAAACTGTGGTTGGGATGTAAAATAAATAAATTTTTAAAACTGCTTTAAAAAATGTAGCCAAGTACAGTGATACAGGCCTCTCAGTATTCAGCAGGTACAGGCAGGAGGATTGTGAGTTCAAGGTCAGCCTGGACTATAAAAAAAAAAACCCTGCCTCATTTCCATCCTCTCCCTATAAAAAAATAAATAAAATAAAATTTAAAAACTGTGTATGTAGTGGGTGGGGACATGTTCTCAGATAAGGAAAAAGTCTAAGTAAAGTGGAGGGAAGATTGGCTCTGGGACCAGAGATTTGTTCTGTCTGGCTAGAGTCTAGCAAGTGTGTAGTCAGAGGCAAGGTTATAGGCACAGCGTGTCCCATCTCTGGGTTTGGATCACCTGGTGAGGATGGGGACTGTTGAAAGCATGTGCCATTTCAGCGCTGCCCCTCATTAGCCATGGGCATTCGGCCAATCAGACCCCTTCCCTGGTACACTATTTGCAAAGCTATAAAAGGGGAACTTCCTCATAAGACTGACCAGGACAAAATCAGATCATGTACCTGAACTTTTTCACATAAAGCCTGACACAGGTGGCACGTGCCAAAAGGTACAACTTTCTCTGCAGGCTTGTGACGAGAGACAGAGGCAGTGGAAGGAGCAGACAGGGCTGAAACTTCAGGTGGAAGCCCTGCAGGCAGAACGGGACATGGCGGAGCAGGATCTGGTGGCCCTCTATGATCTGTATGTGCAAGCCACCCGAGCTCGGACGTGCCACTTGCTGCAGGTCAGTGGAGACAGAGTGCAGGCCTTAAGTTGGTGGAAAGGCTGATGGACCAACAGGCATCTCTGACTCTGAACACAGGTATTTCAAGCCTGGCAGGGGCTGTGGGAGGAGAAGGCCAGGGCCACAGAGCACCGTCACCGCAGCCTGCTGGCTGGAGTCCTCCAAGACAACATTGATCTGGCCTTGAGGACCCAGGAGCTCCAGGCCAGGAACCAGCAGCTTGAGCGGAGTGCAGCCAGGGCCGGTTGTACTGGAGTCTTGTGTGGAGAGGAACGTGATCAGGAACACTATGGGGCTGCCTTCCTTTGTCATAAGGGCCCCAGAAGGGAGAGGAAGGTGGGGCATATCAGTCAAGAGATGGCCCTCAGTACAGATAATCACCACCATCACTAATCATGTCTCCTTGTACCAATCTCTGCTAAGCACCCAATACCTATTCCTTCATTTTGTCTTTTCGGCTCCTCTGGCTTTGTAGCATTTGACCCTCATTTCAGAGCTAACCTGTCCTAGTAACTGCCAAGGACAGTCAGCTAAGTAGCAAGGGAAGAGTCCTCTTCCCCCTCTTCCTCCTGTGCAAGGGATGGAACCCAGAGTCTCTGCATGCCAGGTATCTTCTCTACTTCTGAACTGCAGATTTAACTCCGCAACTTTTTCTTTTCTTTTTTGAGACTGGGTCTCATGCAGTCCAGGCTGGCCTGGAACTGACTATATAACTAAGGATGACCCTGAATTACAGGCTCTCCCTCCAACTTCAGAGTGCTGGGATTACAGTATGGCACCAGGACAACAGAAACAGCCTTGTTTTGAAAAGTTCACCCATTGTTCTAGGGAGCAGGGCCTGACAGTCCTCTGGCCAGAACTTCAGAGGACGGACAGCTACAGGTGACAGAGAGTGGGAGTCAAACAGTGGCTGGGTATGGAGTCTCGTGACCACAAACTCTGCATGATGGAGTCTGAGGTAGGACTGCTTTCCATTTGAGGACACCTGGGCTATAGAATTCATCCCAGGTTAGTCTGGACTATGATGTGAAACATTTGTGGCCTTAAGTGTTTTCTAGCCTAATTTGTTCTGCTGAGCAGAGTATTTTACAGTCCCAAGAATCTCTAAATGCCTCAGGGTTTGTGATTTTTTAAAAAAGTGATTTTTGTTGTTCTTTCTTTCAGTGCTGGGGATTGAACACAGGGCTTACACATGTAGGCAAGTGCTTGTCTTTTTGAACTACAATCTCAGCCCTTTGTTTTCTTTTTGAGACCAACTCTACTGTAGCCTAGGCTGGTCTTTCATTAAAAAAAATGCCAACACTCAGGAGGTAGAGACTGGCAGATCTCTATGAGTTTGAAGCCAGCCTGGTCTACAGAGTGAGTTCCAGGACAGCCAGAGCTGCTACACAGAGAAACCCTGTCTCAAAAAACCAACAAAATATTGAATTATGTGCTCGTGGGTGGGTATATGAATGCCATGGAGGCCAGAGGTGTCAGATGGGTGGCTGTGGCTGCCTGGGAATTGAACTTGGGTCCTCTACAAGAGCAGCATGCATTCTTAACCACTAAGCCAGGCCCACTTGCACTCTTGCTTCTTCTACCTCTGTGAGGAGAGAAACAAGTTTGCAACGGCACACCCTTCCTGTTCTGAGACTGGGTCTCCTCAAGCGGATCAGCCTGACCTTGAACCCGAGCTCTCCCTGCTCCACCTCCTGGAGTGCTGGGATCCCAGGTGTGCCCCCCCATAACTAGTCAAGACAGTCCAAAAACCACAGAGCTCCCAAGACAAAATGCCACTGGCAACAGCTGGCAGATTTCTCTCCTATTTTAGATGTTAAGAAACTCAGGGAGCCTATCAAAATCCTAGCAAAATTCTTCAAAGACCTCGAAAGAATGGTAATCAACTTCATTTGGAAAAGCAAAAAACCCAGGATAACCAAAACAGTCCTATGCAATAAAAGAACTTCTGGAGGCATCACAATCCCTGACTTCAAACTCTACAATAGAGCTGCAGTACTGAAAACAGCCTGGTATTGGCAGAAGAATAGACAGGAGGACCAATGGAACCAAATAGAAGACCTGGATATCAATCCATACATCTTCGAATACCTGATCTTTGATAAAGAAGCAAAAAAATATCAAATGGAAAAAAGAAAGCATATTTAACAAGTGGTGCTGGCATAACTGGATATCAACATGTAGAAGAATGAAAATAGATCCATTATCTATCACCATGCACAAAACTCAAGTCCAAATGGATCAAAGACCTCAACATAAAGCCAGCCACAACGAACCTTAGAGAAGAGAAAGTGAACGCACTTGAACACATTGGCACAGGAGAGCACTTCCTAAATATAACCCCAGCAGCACAGACACTGAGAGAAACAATTAATAAATGGAACTTCCTGAAACTGAAAAGCTTCTGTAAAGCAAAGGACACAGTCAACAAGACAAAATGACAGCCTACAGAATGGGAAAAGATCTTCACTGACCCCACATCAGACAGAGGTCTGATCTCAAAAATATACAAAAAACTCAAGAAATTGGACACCAAAAGACCACATAATCCAATAAAAAAATTGGAGTACAGACCTAAACAGAGAACTCTCAACAGAGGAATCTAAAATGGCTGAAAGACACTTAAGGAAATGCTCAACATCCTTAGTCATCAGAGAAATGCAAATCAAAACAACTCTGAGATTCCATCTTACACCTGTAAGAATGGCCAAGATCAAAAACACTGATGACAACTTATACTGGAGAGGTTGTGGGGAAAAGGGAACACTTCTGCATTGCTGGTGGGAATGCAAGCTGGTACAACCCCTTTGAATGTCAGTGTGGCGATTTCTCAGAAAATTAGGAAACAACCTTCCTCAAGACCCAGTAATACTTTTGGGTATATATCCAAAGGATACTCACTCGTGCCACAAGGACACATGCTCAACTATGTTCACAGCAGCTTTGTTTGTCATAGCCAGAACCTGGAAACAACCTAAATGCCCTTCGATCGAAGAATGGATAAGAAAAAATGTGGTACATTTACACAATGGAGTACTACACAGCAGAAAAAACTGACAGCTTGAATTTTACAGGAAAATGGATGGAGCTAGAAAACATTATTTTGAGTGAGGTAACCCAGACACAGAAAGACAATTATCGCATGTACTCACTCATGGGTGGTTTTTAAACATAAAGCAAAGAAAGCCAGCCTACAAACCACAATCCCAGAGAACTTAGACAACAATGTGGACACTAAGAGAGACTTAAATAGATATAATCTACATGGGAAGTAGAAAGTATAAAAAGACAAGATCTCCTGAGTAAATTGGGAACATGGGGACCTTGGGAGAGGGTTGAAGGGGGGAGGGGAGAGGTAGGGAGGGGGACAGAGAAAAATGTAGAGCTCAATAAATACTAATAAAATTTTAAAAAATCCCTCATGTAGGCTAGGCAGGCACTTTACCACTGAGTTGCCTCAGTTAGATGGAAGTACTATGTGATGGCAACAAAATGAAGAGAAACTTTAAAAGAACATACATGTGTTGATATAACCTCTAATTTCTGGCCAAAACTTTGGGATCCACATAAACAGTATGATAAGCTTTGGGACAGGAAAGAGTCAAGTCTGAGAATAGAGAGCAAAGGCTGGGAGTGTAAACCAGCAGTAGTGTTTGCCTAGGGTGTTTTGAGGCTCCAGCTTCAATCTCTAGCATCATAAAGAAAAAGACCAAGCACAAATAAAAGAGAGAACATAAAGGGAGTGGGAAGGTGTGTAGGGCAGAGGAGAGAGGGAAGGGCCAAGAGGGCAATAGTGAAAGATTTTCTCCCCCAATATCATACTCTTGCCTATAACCCAGCAAGCAATCAATACAGCAGAGGTGAGATTTGTTTGTCTTTACTGTGTATGAGAAGGTAGGAAAGGCATGTCACCAGTGATATGAAGGCTATAAGAGCTAGTTCTAGGACAGAATTCACATATGAATAGTGATATTTTTCTTCCCAGATAGAGCCTGGACTAAAATCGCAACAATTCTTGCTTCTTCCTGCCAAAGATCCCAGTGTTCACTACCTCATTAACTCCCCCTCCTCCACAGGTGAACAGCTTATCGTCACTTGAGGCAATTTCCTGTTAGCGTTTCTTGAAACTCTTGGGAACACTGGACTGCCTGGATTATGAGTTGGCACATTTTAACCCATTTCATTTACGGCAGGTTTTCAAGTGAGACCTTTTCCCTACAGAGAAGGTAGCTGAGGCATAGGCCGTCAAATAAAAAGAAAAAAAAAAAAACTCAGGGAACTCAGACTGTAAAATGCAGAAAACAGAGAACATGCAAAACTGTAAGAGGCTGTAGGAAGCACCCTACGCCCTCAACACTTTATTAAGACCTTATTGCTTAAGTAGTTAGACACTGATTAGCTATGAACGTTTTCAGTACCTGGTCCCCGGTTACTCTGCAGAGCCTTCTGCGGCTGTTGGGAGCTGGAATACCACTAGGAGGGGAACAAGTGGGAAAGACAGTACCTCCTAGGTACTTCTAGGTGCCTTAGAAGTCAAGTAGGCTTCAGCGGGGCCCTTGAGTCAGCACAGGGGTCAGGGGCAATGTTTCCTGAGATGAATCAAACCCCAGCCCCTCTGACCTTTTCAGAATGGCTGGGAAAGAGGAGCAGCACTGAGGAGAGGGCAAACTAAGATCCCTTAGGTGGAAATCATGCTGGGCCCGAGCAGCCAGCACCAAGCTTCAGGGCAGGGGTCTTCAGGAGTGACCACAGCAGGCAAGAAGAGCAAACTTAAGTAGCCATGTGCATGCAGGACGAGGCAGGGTTCCTCAAGGACAGGATGCCCAGGCTTGGGTTTGGAGCTCCCAGTTCTTTAGCATGAAGGAATACAGGGGTGTGGTTAGGTGCTTCCTTAACCAAGCCCACTCTTTATACCTCCTAGGGGTAACGCTCACCCACCGGAACATCCAAAGGCCATGGCCACCTCAGTGTTTCTCACAAGGCACTTGTTACAGGGCTGCTGGGCGGGGTGTGGCGGGAAGATAGGAGGTGGTTCTGGTGGGTACATCTAATCTGCACAGCCACAAGTGGGCGTGGGGGCGGCGGAGGCCTTAGGGGCTACCGTAGTACAAGCACACAGCCAGGCCAATGAGCAGCGTGGCCAGGAAGAAGACGGCCGTGAGCTGGAGCTGCAGCAGCACTGCTGAGAGCACAGCGTTGACCACCAGGGAGCAGGACACGACGAAGAGGCGCGTGATGCTGCTGCCGTGCTTCATGACAGCTGACATGAGCAGTCCATTTACCGCCTGATTCAGCACCACCAGCACTGCCCATCCAGAGAAACCCTCTAGGAAGCCTGGGCCGGGGCCGCTGCCAGCATACAGTCCAAGGTTCAGGATCACCCCGAAAGTGTAGAGGAAGAGGTTCTGAAGAGCCAAGGGCAGCCGCTGTCGCTTCATGATCAGCTCTGTGTACACGGAGGACAAGCCGGAGATGAGGCAGTATAAGAGGAGGAGCAGAAGTCCCAGGGGAGTGATGTGCAAGGGCATGGCACGGGATCCGGCTGCTGACGGAGGTCCAGGAAGGGTACTCACGGGTTCCTGAAAGCCACCCGACGCATAGCAGGCTCCTGCAGCCATCAGCAGCAGCAGTGCCAACCCCTGCCGTGCAGAGAGGCGACGCCCAAGGCAGAGGCAGTACAACAGAGCTGTGCTTCCAATCTTGAGATTGCTCAGCACCTGGTAGGTGCTGGGGTCCATGTAACGCTGCAGATAGATCACCAGGTTGTTGTTGGCGCCATAGAGCAGGGCTGACAGGGCAAAAGGGGCAGCCTGGCGCCAGGGTGCTGTGCCTCGGGGCCATGTCTGCCAGCCCATGAGGAGGGAGAAGGCGCACAGCAGTAGTTTGGTCAGCTCAGAGAGCAACACAGCTGAGGAGGGCCGGAAGGGCACTCGGCCATCCACATGGCACAGGGCTAGGAACGGTGCATGGGCACCGTACATGGCAGTGGACAGGAATAGCATCAGGGTCCAGCGAGCCTGTCTTGGACGGGCTAGGCCTGGCACACCCCCATCTTCTACACTCATGGCCTACACCAGACCCTGGGTGGCCTGTGTAGCTAGCAAGCGACAGAGGGACGGGGAGGCATCTGAAGGAAACTGAGTGCAGAATGGTGGCACATCACCAGAGAGAATACTGAACGTCAGAGTCAGGTGCACGCTCCATAGTTAGGGCTTGAAGGCAGGGTTCATGACCCATAGTTTTGGGGTTAGTCCCTTGGAACTAGGTGGGGAAGGAGTGCAGGGTGCAGGCTGACCGAGCTCTGTCCACTCTCTGCAGGACGACAAGCAAGGATGAAAGAGACAGGTCAGCTGGAGACAGCAAATGAATAATGGCAGGGGAAGCCAGACAGAGCGTCTGTGAGAGAAAGGCCTCTACCTGCAGGCCCAACATACCCATCCTGCCTTCCCCAAAGGGTCTAGTCGGGCCCCTTTCGTAGTGACCTAAAGTAGTTCTTCAGGGTCTTCTCCACGTTGGGTACAGCATATGACTGTGCCGCATAGATGCCAGTGCAAGTGCCCACTGCGAAGCCCAATACTGCGGATGCCCTCAGTTTGGCCACCACATAGCCTGCCAGGAATCCCTTGAGGAACGGGGAGGACAAGAGCGAGCCATCCTGCAGGGAAAAACACAGAAGGAAATCAGGTGTGCTCTCCTTTCTAAGCTGAGCTTAGAGCATTCGACCGCTTGCCTGTCTTCACTGCTGACAGATATGCTCTTTTCTCCAAGGATTATCTCAAGATTCTGGAGCTAGAAAAAGAATGTCAGAGACCCAAGCACACAATACCAGACTCCTAGAGGGCTCTACCCAGAATGCCATTCACCTAGAATGCAAGAGAGGCTTCTGAGGAACCTGAGCCCTGCCAGCTCCTCCAGTTTCATTTCCCAGCATGGTCGCTGAGGACCACAAACTACTCTTCTCCTGCTTCGTGTTCACAATGCTGCTCACTACCAAGGTTTGTCTGTGCTGTACCTGGAACGCCCCCACCCCGACCTCATCTATTGAATACCTATTTAGGATCTCAGCTTAGGTGCTATATTTTTCCTCCCCTGCTGGTTTTGAGACAAGGTCTCTTGTGTGTAGCTGGCCCACAATCCTCTGTTACCCAGGTTGGCCTTGAACTTGCAAGCACCAACTGTGCAATTCCAGTTCTTTTTTTCTCAGGGAGACTTTCATCGAGCCCTCAATGTCCATTCGCTAAACTAAAACTCTGCGTGCTATTCAACATTCCCAAGAGCAACTGGGCCCTTACCTGGCTCACACCACTGTTGACTTCATCCTCCACACGCTGCTGTAGGCGCTCCAGCTGGTTTTTGAGAAATGTCAGGTCCTTAAGCTTCGGCAGAGAATCCTAGGACAAGGGAGAGGCTGGCTCCAGCAGACTTGACCCAGTCCCATGCCCTGCTCAATTTTATCAGAGGCTAGGAACTAGGTGAGCTGTGGGAGGGATGATGGGAAGAACCAATAAATCTCTTCCTACAACACCTTCCTGAGACGGCAGTGATGAAGGAAGACAGACACTGAAAAGCAAACACTCCCATGGGGGCCAGGAGGTGACAGAAGGAACGTGCACCAGGAACTTGTAATGACTTCCACAGAATCTCAGGGCAAGCAGAGGCACTTCTATTTAGCTTTAGGAAGGAGATACTATTGGCTGAAGTACAAGCTTGCTGAAAATGGCCATTAGCCTGCTTTCACTGCGGTGTCCCGGTACCTGACAGAGAAACTGGCAGGCTAGGAATAAACCTGTGGGTGATGCTGGGCTTCTGGACCAGCTGGGAATAACAGGCTGAAGCAGTTCCCTGTACAATTCGAGGTTAGCTTGCTATCTGCTCAGGTCATTCCACACTGAATGAGAATGCACGAATATGTGGCGAACATGTGCCAGCAAGAAGGTGGCTACAAGACTCGGTCTGGTGGCATGTCCGTAGGAAGCAGGAAGTGCTTGAGTGAGGGCGGTGGTAAGGGTGGAATGGAAATGCTGTCTCTGTAAGGGAGACTTCAGAGGCGAGGAAACGGCCCGAATGAGCACTGCTACAGTGAATATATTTGAATGTGTGCTCCGAATTAGGTACCGTGTCAGTCCCGGGAAGAGCAGCCCTTCGCCTAAAGCCCCCTACTGTTGAGGCAGTTGACAAGAACCCAGGAAAAAGAAACAAGAATTATCCCCGTCGTCTCTGTTCAAATCTAAAAAGGTTAAGGAATTTGAAAACCACGCCGACCGAAGCACCCCTAGATTTCAACTCACCTTGTCATCCGCCATCTTCCCCGCCGAACTTGTTGCGCATGCGCAGCCCCGCCTCCCTATGTCAAAGGTTACTTCCAACTCTACTGAGGGTAGAGGCATTTCCGGGGCATTTCGGGCAAAGGCGGGGCGTTTTTTCCTTATTACTCTAAGCTGTGCTCAGGCACGGCCATTGGATCCATCCCGTCTGGTCCTGGGCCTTGAACGCGGGCGGGTAAAGGTCGGGACGTGATGATCTCATGCTCCACGCGATGATGTCATCCGCGCCCTGGTGCACACAGGGCACGTTCTCGCCGGTCTTCCGCCGTCCGAGGAACTCCTAGTTGCCTACGGGTGCTCTTCGTAGGGCACACGCAGCGAGACGCGCGGGGACTCGGCGACCCGGACGCCTCGGCGCCTGCAGCTCAGGCCCGCCTCCGCCCTCCCCCAAGGCCGGCCCAATCCCGCCCAGTTGGCCCGGCGGTCTCCGGCGCAGAGGCTGGGCTGGGGGCCCTGCAGCTCCGGAGGTCGCCGTGGGCTGAGAGCGCAGGCTGTCAGAGGCTATGTTGGGCAAGGATTATATGCTGGCCATCATTCTGGTCAACTGCGATGGTGTGCACCGAGGGTCCGGTTGGGAGGACCAAAAGCTGAGGGGATCTGAGGGGTGAAGGAAGGCTACCCGAGGCTTAAACATGGGGTGGAGGTGGGTGGCATCTCGGGAACGAGAACCAGGGGATAAGGGAACCTTGATCCTTGCATGTGCTGTCTTTACGACTGGGGAGTTGACGTCTAGGTTTAGAGCTGTCTCCTCTGGGATGGAGCGAGGGTTATGAGAGAATTGTTGGGAACTCACGAGTAATGTGGCCCCTTGATTTAATCCCTTGTTCCTATAGATGACTTGTGGGGGGACCAAAATCTGGAGGGGGAGACAGGATTACCCCCTGGCTGGAGAAAGATCCGTGATGCTGCAGGCACTTATTATTGGCATGTACCCAGCGGTAGCACTCAGTGGCAGCGCCCAACCTGGGAACTAGGAGGTGCAGAGGACCCAGGAACGGTAGGTGGAACGGTGGAACGTGAGGGGGGGGGGGGGTCTGAGCTCATGTGTGCACCTAGGCCTGCTGCTACACTGACTAATCTCTACTCCTTAGAGGACGGAGGGGATTTGGGAACTGCGACCCCCCAAGGGGAGATCCTTCTCCAGCCTGGACAGTTCATTGAACCGGAGGTAACAGGGGTGGCCCAGGCCAAATGAAAGCCTTGGGGTGACTGGCACTCAAAAGAATGAAGCTGGACCCACAGTTTTCTGGTGTTTTTTTTTTTTTTTTTTTTTTTTTTTTTTTTTTTTGAGACGGTCTCAGATCTCACTGTGTATGTAGCCATAACTGACCTGGAACTCACACAGCAGATAACAGTGCCTGTCTCCACAATTTGCTTTTAAATTGTAGTTCTGGACTTTGTTTGGGGCTCTATTTGTGCTTGGCTTTCCCATGTCTTGACTTGTGTATTTTGATTTTTGTCTGTTGCAAGTTCTTACCATTAGGTCTCTGTTCTGCGTCCTCTGTCCTGACCCATCATGTTCTAGTAGACTTTGTCCGTTCGCTTCAGTTTTTTTTTTGGGGGGGGTGGAGTGGGGTGGGAGGATTCCTATTCTGTGTTCTACAGCCTCTTGTTCTAGTTTGAGGCTTTTGTCCACACTTTTAATTCATATCCGTATTTATTTTAGTTTATGCCTGTGTCTCGTGTACTGGATTTCTTCAAATTTTGAACTGTACATTGTTAACCTTTTTCTGGGTTTGCATTTGTGGTGCTATATTTTGGGCCTTGTCCCAGATTCTGTGCTTGATCAAGTAGGCTAGTTTTCACCATTGCCCCTAATGTAGGAATCCTAATCCCTTTACTGGCTCTCATCTGTTCCAGTAACTCTCTAACATGGTATGGTGACGATTCCTATGTCCGGAGCCTGGAGCCAGGAGCTAAGGTAGTGATTGGCCCTGATGGCCATTTTAAGCCATTGGGAGATTGCAAGGGAAAGATCAGGGGTGGAATTATTCAGTGAGTGGGGTTGATTAAGTGTAAAGAATAGGACTACCGGAGTTGATGTGGATGGATCCTGCATCATCCGTCACGCCACTGCGCAGCTAGTCACTTCTTTTTCCACATCTTGTCAGTGCTTTGCAGTCCGCTCTCTGGGCTGGGTAGAGGTGCCTGAGGAGGACCTGGCACCAGGGAAGAGCAGTATTGCTGTCAATAACTGTATCCAGCAGCTGGCCCAGACTCGCAACCGGAGCCAGCCCCATGATGGTGCCTGGGGTGAGGTGAGTTGTCTGATTTCTCCAGGGGTTCACCCTATGGCTCAGCGGAGGTAGGTTTTCCGTGAATTGCTTGTTTGCCATGTTAGCCACCTTTATCTGCCAACTCTCTATCCTTGGCAGGGCCAAAATATGTTGATGATCCTGAAGAAAGATGCCATGAGCCTGGTGAATCCCCTGGACCACAGTCTGATCCATTGTCAGCCTCTGGTTCACATCCGTGTCTGGGGTGTGGGCAGCGCCAAGGGCCGGTGAGGACTTCTGTGTTCCCCCGAGCAAGAGTTGCATCACCCTTCCCCCTTGCAGGCTGCCATCCCCACTGATGCTGAACTCTTGGACACAGATCTCTGATGTGGACCCAGCATGACCTTCCCTGCCTGGTTCAGTCCTGGTTGGGGTGGGTGGGCCCGTGGGCCCAGCTCAGCAGGGACAGATGGGGGAGAGGCTGAGAGGCTGTGCTGATTTTATCCTGTGCTCCCACATGCTTCTGGAACAGTGACAGGTATGTGACAAGTAGATACTCTGAGCCCTGTCCCTGGCTTCCCCATTCCAACTGTGCCATATCTTTATCTTAACTTTAGAAGTTTCTTATAGGCACTTAGAAGCCCCTGACCTAAATAGTCTTATCCCTGCTCTTGCCAGGGACTTTGCCTTTGTTGCGGGTGACAAAGACAGCTGTATGCTCAAGTGCCATGTGTTTCGCTGTGATGTGCCTGCAAAGGCCATTGCAAGTGCTCTACAGGGGCTCTGTGCACAGGTGAGGGCCAGTGGTGGGCAGGGAATATGGAGTTGGGTTAGGGTGGGCTTGGCCCCTGACCCTAACTTCCCTTTCTTTCTGTGTGCCTCATGCTGGCTGCGCTGTATTTTAGATCTTGTCGGAGAGGGTAGGAGTCAGTGGAGAAGCTGCTTGTTCTTCCCCAGATCCTATTTCCCCTGAAGACTTCCCGAGGCAAGGTATGGGGAAGGGCTTGCTGCATTGCAACATCAGGCTGCTTTAGTGAGAGATGGAGGTGGTATGGGGGTGGGGTTCCTGGTGATTTAGCTTCTTCCTGGAGAGTCTAGATCCAAGAATCCAAAGCAGCGAATTGAAGGTGCATCTACAGGCTCTCCTTCACTAGCCTCAGCTCTAGCTTGAGTCCTGGCACATTCATTGGGGTGCGGAAGCGAGGCATGGTGAGGCACGGTATAATCCTAGCATTTGGAAGGCAGAGATAGGAAGACTGTCACAAGTTCCAGGTCAGCCAGAGCTGGTTACATAGTAAAACCTATACATAGTGGTGTAGTCCACAGTAAGGGAAGGGGCAACTGAGTTTTTATGCTAGATTGGTGCTTGATATGTATGTTTCAGTGGAGTTGCTGGACGCAGTGAGCCAGGCTGCTCAGAAATATGAGGCACTGTACATGGGGATCCTACCAGTCAACAAAGCCATGGGTAAGGACTAAGGGGGCTGATGGCTCCGGTGTGTTAGGAAAGAGAATATGGGTGAGGTGAGAGCTACATTGTATCGAGTCTTAGAGTTCTTGCATGACCTTATATAGTTTGGGATATACCCATTCTTCCAACTCAGAATTCCAAGCTCAGCCCCAACTATTCTTTTCCCATCTTTCTGAATCCCAAGTTAATGAAAGGGTCCTAGAAACTCTCTGTAGACCCTTTCTGTCCAAGCCAGACAGCACAATAGGCATGTCTCCTCAGGTATGGATGTGCTGAATGAGGCCATTGGTACCCTCACTGCCCGGGGGGACCAGAAAACCTGGGTTCCTGCTATGCTCAGTGTGTCTGACTCTCTGATGACTGCACATTCCATTCAGGTACCATGGGAGGGTGAAGTTCGGGGCTTTGGAGGGTGAGCAGGCATGTTGAGGTGGGAGTGTGTCTTTACTTGGTTCTAGAAGTATTGGGTCTGGAAATTGCTTAACTATGTAGTGATTAGGCTTTGTGTGGGCAGGCAGAGGCTAGTGCAGAGGAAGAACCATTGTGGCAGTGCCCTGTGCGTCTTGTGACCTTTATTGGTGTTGGCCGTGATCCACATACCTTTGGCCTCATCGCTGACCTTGGTTGTCAGAGATTCCAGTGTGCAGCCTTCTGGTGCCAGCCTCATGCTGGGGGACTTTCTGAAGCTGTGCAAGCTGCCTGTATGGTGAGTTAGGGATGGAATGGGAATGGGAGGGGTTTTCCTTGTAGCCGCTCTGTATTATGGAATGGGTTCAAGATGGGCAGCTCCACTTTAATCACAACTCAGTGATCCCAGGGCCAAATTTGGTTCACAGGTATATCTGGCTCTTAATGCTGTTTTTGCTAAGTTTTGTGTTGAATTATTTCTGATTTTTTTTTTCAAGACAGGGTTTCTGTGTGTCGCTTTGTTGCTTGCCCTGGAACTAGCTCTTGAACTAGTTCCTGGCCTTGAACTCACAGAGATCCTCCTGCCTCTTCCTCCCGAGTTCTGGGATTAAAGGCGTGCGCTACCACCATCCGGCTTATTTCGGGATTTCTTAAAGTATGAAGAATACTAATACGAGGTACACACACACACATTCATGGACACACTTTCGTAACACGTTTCAGCATGCAAGTGAAGGTGTGCTATACAGAGTGGGCACCATTGGGCTGATTTAACATACTTCTTGGTATATGTGGCGTTTGAATGAAGGATGTTTAAACTACATTAATTCACTTCACTTGTTCATTCAACAAATGAGTATCTATAGGGTCCAACTACTGTAATTAATCCTAAAAAGTCATTGCTATAGAAGGCATATATAGCCTTTGCCATCACAGAATGAAGCAGAAACACATCAGAAGCAAGTTACATTACCACATGATGGAGATGCTTCCTTACCTGTAGGGGGAAAAGACACCCAAAGAAGTGTGCCAGGTGAAGAGACAGGGCAGGTATACCAGAGAACCTCAGGAATGGACATGAGAGAGGTGTTTAGTGGGTTAGACTCCCTGAGAAATGTGGTGTGCGTGGCCTGCAAGAGGATGCAGT
Organism: Arvicola amphibius; assembly: GCF_903992535.2. Taxonomy (NCBI): domain Eukaryota; kingdom Metazoa; phylum Chordata; class Mammalia; order Rodentia; family Cricetidae; genus Arvicola; species Arvicola amphibius. The sequence goes on along the minus strand of NC_052051.1, from coordinate 113,805,547 downwards.
GACAGAATGACAGAAGCAGGTCGTGAGAACCTTAGATTAGCCTGGGCCACTGAAGACAGTAAAGTGAGATCTGCAGATTTTACCTACTTACGTTGCAGTGCAGGTACACAAGAGGAGGTCGGAAGGCTAAGTAATTAGTATCTGCTCTGAGTAATTTAAATAAATAAGAGTTTGATTGGGACAGTTATTTTGGGAATGGGTTGGGTTTGTAGACTTTTTCTTCATTAGAGATTCTGTTTTGCCAGATACTATTACAGAACACTGAGAGATGGAGGATAGTCTCTTGTGATAGGTGTAATTGGAGAGTGCAAGCTTTGACCGGGTGGTGGTGGCACATGCCTTTAATTCCAGCACTTGGGAGGCAGAGACAGGAGGATGTCTGTGAGTTCGAGGCCAGCTTGGTCTACAAGAGCTAGTTCTAGGACGTGAACCAAAGCTACACAGAGAAACCTTATCTTGGAAAAACAACAACAACAAAAAAGATAACAAAAAAACAAAAAAAAGGAGTGTAAACTTTGGCCAGATAGTTGGTATTGCATGCCTTTTTAATCCCAGCACTCAAATGGCAGAGGCAGGAGAATCTCTGAGTTTTGAGGCCAGCCTGGTCTACAGAGTGAGCTCCAGGACAGCCTGGTCTACAGAGTGAGCTCCAGGCCAGCCTGGTCTACAGAGTGAGCTCCAGGATGGCCAGGGCTGCAGAGAAACCATGTTTCATAAAAACCAAGACCAACCAACCAAAAAACCACAAAAATGCAAGCTTTGCAGCTGGACAGACTTACATTTGAACGCCAGATATAACATTTTCTGTTTGTGCGACCCTAGACCAGTGGTTCTCAATCTTCCTAATGTAACAGTTTTTTAATATAGTTCCTCATGTTGTGGTGACCCCCACCCATAAAGTGATTTTGTTGCTACTTCATAACTTTTTTTGCTACTGCTATGAATTGTTATGTAAATATTATTTTAAATGTAAATAAATAGAATCTGTTATGCAGGATATCTGGTATGTGACCACACAGGTTGAGAATCACTGCCTTAGACAAGTCATTTATCTCTGAACCTTGGTATCTTCATTTGCAAGATGAGTAAAGCAACACCTCATGAATAACTTAGGTTAAATTATCACTCAAAGCACTTAACATAGTGTCTAGCTTTCCTTACGTACTCAGTAAATGTCGAGCTTTATGTTTTTGTTTCTGAGCTACATGGGAATGCTAGACAGAGTTCTTGGCCAGTTACCTGCCTTACAGAAGTTTCCAGGTGTCCAGGGGCAGAAAACTGGATGTTCACACTCCCCTTCTTCCTAGGTTCAGTACCAGAAGTGTCTGGTGGCCTCAGCAGCTCGAGGTAAGGCCTGGAGTGCCCAGGCCCGTGCCCGCCTTCGGCTCAAGCGGACCAGCTCCATGGACTCCCCTGGTGGCCCCCTGCCTCCCCCACTGCTCAAAGGAGGGGTTGGTGGTGCTGGGGCAGCTCCTCGAAAGAGGGGTGTCTTCTCATTTCTTGATGCCTTCAGGCTAAAACCTTCTCTTCTCCATATGTCCTAAACTGATCTTAGAGGGTTGGGGAAGGAGACTTTACACTCCTCCAGTTCCCAGGGTTCTGTAGCCTCTCACCTTCCTGCCTATCCCTGATCCTTGCCTACCCTCTATTTTATTTATTACCAAGTTCCTTGTTTATATGGATGACTGAGAGGCCCTGCACTATAACTTAGGCCCCTGGCACCCTTTTCCTTGGGTCCTTTTGTTCCTTGCCCCTGTCCAACCCTGGACAATTGGCTCTACCTCAGCAACTTTATAGCAGAATCAGTGCAAATAAAAATCCCTCAGTGACCTCACTAGTTGTGAGTATATTAGATATGGGATAAGGTTGGGGACCATCAGCTTGTGTGAGGTGGGTATGTATGCTTGGTGTTGTTGACTGCCTTTAGTCACACGGGGCATGGTGCATAGTGGAAATCTGACTGCATTCATTCAGCAAACAATTTACGAGATTTTCTGTGTCAGATATTAAAGTAGGCCTATTAGGATTCCTTCTGAGACTTTCTGAGGTGAAACAACCAAATAGGTAAGCAGAAGATACCAGGAACTACCAGAGGGTTGTGGGAGCTCAGCTGAGACTTGTCCAAGGCATTTCAGAAGACTTCTGAAGAGTCGACATATTTGTGTACTGAAGAAGCTCTTGTTAGTGAGCCTAGAGAAAATGTAAAAATTGTGCAGGCAGTCTCCTGATAAGTGAGCTTCCAGAGGTTGATGTGATTAGGTCCAGCAGGTACTTCCTGAGAGCAAACTAGGAGACATTAGAAGAACCTACCTGTTTGGTGCCTCTTGACAAGGCCTCCATCCAGATCATCTTTTTTTGTTTGTTTTTCGAGACAGCGTTTCTCTATAGCTTTGGAGCCTGTCCTGGAACTAGCTCTTGTAGGGAACTAGCTCTTGTAGACCAGGCTAGCCTTGAACTCACAGAGATCCGCCTACCTCTGCCTCCTGAGTGCTGGAATTAAAGGCGTGCGCCACCACCGCCTGGGTCAGCCAGTTGTCTTTTAAGGAATTGGTGCCCGCTCTCTAGGCAGCCCCTCACATACCATCAGGCAACTAGCTGGACAGAGTAAGCTACCGCCCCGGAAATGACGTGCTGCCCCGCTGGCATAGGCGGCGCGGAAGTAGAGATGGCGGAGCTTTACGTGAAGCCGGGTGAGCGAGGCGGGTGGGCTGGCTGTGGGTACTCGACGCAAACTCTGACTCCCCCTGACCCCAGAGTAACCTCCGTTGGGTACCCGGTCACCTTTCACACACTTCCTTGCCTTCGCAGGCAACAAGGAACGCGGCTGGAACGACCCTCCGCAGTTCTCTTATGGGCTACAGACTCAGACTGGTGGACCCAAACGCACGCCCCTTACTAAGAGGGTCGCGGCCCCGCAGGATGGATCCCCTAGAGGTGTGTAAGGGCCATGGGCGGAATCCCGTACGGAAAGATGGTGTCCCATCGGCCTGTTTTCCTCTCCCAAGGACTCGATTAGAGTGGGGTTGGGAGCCAGTAAGAGGCTCAGCGCAGGCGCTTTTCGAGCCTGTTCTTTCTGCTGCCCTGGTCAGTAAATGGTATGTTGGACAAAAGGACTACACTCACTCAGACTGTTTTCAGATATTCCTTGCCTAGATCTCTTACCACGATCCTACTATGATCTTTGTGTTATAAGCATCTCAGACTTTGTGTTACTTACTCATTTGTTTAATTAGTATTTACTGAGCACTTGTCAAGCTAGAGCCAGGAACAGTTTGAGTGCAAACTAAAACGTAGTGAACAAGCTAAAAGGTCTTGGTAGGGACTCTGCAGAGAAGCATGTTTCTAGGTAACTAAGGTGTCCTGGGGGCTATTTAAGTAAACACAGAAATTGACTAAAAGGCACTAAAAGGTGCAAAAGTATTTCAAGCACAATAAACAGGTAAGTGCAAACTCTCTGAGAGGAGGAGAACAACTTTGCCTGGTTCAGAAACTGAAGTAGACTGCTTCAAAAAAGATTTTTTTTTTTTTTAACGGAGTGTTGCAAGATAGGTTTGCAGGTGGTGGGATGCTATATTTGATGTAATGGGCTTGAACATCATCCCCAAAGAACAGGGTGTGGATTTTCAGACCTTGTCCAAAAAACAAAGTCAGATAAAATAGAAATTTAAGGGGTTGAGAGCAAACAGTAAAGCCCATCTGTACATTCATGGGATGACAGAGCAAAGGCCAAGAAGTGATCATAATGGAGAAAAGAAATAATCATAGGCGAGGAGCCTAAAGAAGGGCTGGACTGCAAAGTATGAGTGGAGAGATGCCCTCCATTTACTCCAACAGGAGCAAGCACTTTCTGAGGAAGGAAGGTGGCCCCAACGGATGGATTAAAAGGACCAGTGGAGAGTTCCTGAGCTGGGCATGGTGCTGTATGCCAATGGTCTCAGTATTCAGAAAGCCGAGGCAAGAGGAGTGCCACAAGTTTGAGGCCCGCCTGTGCTAGAGTGTAACCCTGTCTCAAACAGCATCAGTGAAATAAGAGGCATGGCTAGAAATAGGAAAAGGAAGTGTTTACAGAAAGTGAAGTTTAGAGATATGAAAATGTTTATTTTTTGGTTTCTTGAGACAGGGTTTCCCAGTAGCTATGGAGCCAGTCCTGGAACTTGCTCTGTAAACCAAACTAGCCTTGAACTCAGAAATCTGCCTTCCTCTGCATTCTGAATGCTGGTATTAAAAGTTTGTGCCACCACTACCCAGCGAAAATGTTTTACTTTTTTTTTTTTAAATTGAGCTATACATTTTTCTCCACTCCCCTCCCTTCCTTCCCTTTCCCCTTTAAAAATGTTTACTTTTGAAGAGTGGAGAAATGCAGTTTTCTTTACCCTTTAAAAATCTGTCAGTGAAAAATGTTAGATTATACTGGGGGACTGGAGAAATGTCTCAGTGATTAAGAGTACTTGCTGTTCTTCTAGAGGATTTGAGTTTGGTTCCCAACATGCTTTGGTTTAATTAATAAAATTGGGCAGTAGGAGGTAAGAGATGAAGAACTGTGTTCAGATTTCAGTTGATTAAACATTGTAAACAAAGAGTAATGGGAAGATGGGAATAAAATATTCATTGGAGGGTACTAAGCCTTGTTGCTTGATCCAGTTTGAACATTTCAGCCCCAACTTCAGAAACTTCCGGACCACCTCCAGTGGGTCATCCACCTCCTTCAAGTAAGGCTTCCAGGCCTCCACCTATGGGGACTTGTCCTGCTACTGGTGTGGAGCCCCCAACTTCCCCAGTCACTGAGTCTGAGGCTCTGATGGAAGATGTACTGAGACCTCTGGAACAGGCGTTGGAGGACTGCCGTGGCCACACAAAGGTAGGCCCTGGTGCTTCAAGGAGTGAAAAGGACTTCTATCCAATGAAGTATGGTTCTTAAAAACAGCACTTCTGATGGGACCTTAAGAAATCTCTCAAAATTTTCCAGGGAAATGGACACCAATGTCAGAGGGATTCTCAGGACTTTTGAAGGACCATCTAGCAATACAGGCTTTATGGGAATGAGTTGTATTTAATTTAACTCCTATTAGTGAACTAAAAGCCTATTTATTTTTTTGACTTGAGGCCATTCAGAATGTACTCGGTTGTTTTTCTGCTCTCTGGGAGAGAAAGAGAAGCTTTGTATGAAGGTTTCTTCAGCCCTCTAGAGATAAAGGATTGAAGAAAGGGGATGCAGCATGGTAGTACTACCTTTGGCCATGTTTTCCTTATTTGAACAGCAGCATTAAGATGAGTCTCTAAGGTACTGAGGAGGCACTGAAAAGTTAAAATTCTTGTCATGTCTGTCTTGTCTTTGGAGGAGATCCATAGGTTTCATTTTATTTTTAGTGGGGGACTTCAGTCCTTTGGGTAAAGGAATATGAACTCTAAAATGACCAAGAGTCAAACTCCTGAGCCAGAGAATGCACATGATGGCAGCACTGAGTTGGATCGGTTTCTGTCTCAGAAACAGGTGCATGATGATATCAGCCGACGCTTGGCACTGCTTCAAGAACAGTGGGCTGGAGGGAAGTTGTCAATACCTGTAAAGAAGAGGATGGCACTACTAGTGCAAGGTATGGGTGGGGTCCTTTATCCTGCCATTGATGGCTGAATTGACAGGTGAAGAGATTTTTACTTATTGGGAGGGGAGGAATGGAAGACATGAATATTACTTCCAAGTGCCAATATTACTTGCTCAAGCCCTGTCTCTCCTCAGAACTTTTACACCACCAGTGGGATGCAGCAGATGACATTCACCGCTCACTCATGGTTGACCATGTGACTGAGGTCAGTCAGTGGATGGTGGGAGTTAAAAGGTTAATTGCAGAAAAGAGGAGTCTGTCTTCAGAGGAGGCCAAAGAAGAGACATCTACAATGGCACCTGAGAACCAGACAATACCAGGCTTCCAACAGTCTTCATAATCCTGGGGGCTCCCCAGACTCACTCAAATGATCTATGCCTCGGTGTGGAAGGCCTCTTCTCACTTGGCTCCCATTACCACCAGGGAGACAATCGTGTTGGGCCTGACCAAAGATCCTACTTGGGCCACTTGCAAGATAACTTGTTACTCATAATATTTCAATAAAAATCTCAATGGTGGGAAGTGGGTAGGAAAGGTGAGCCATTCTGATGCCAGACTGGTTCTTTCTGGTGTCACTTTCCCTGCTCCATGAATACCATTCTTTGTTCCATTCATCAAGAAGGGCCTTGATGGGTATAGCCATATTGCTACCTGCTTTTCTCAAAACTAAACTGAAAAGCACATTAGCACATTTTTTTTTTTTTTTTTTTTTTTTTTTTTGGTAACATAGTACGGTGTTGTTGGCTAGTTTCATTTCAGCCTAAGAATAGACTCAAATAGCTAGAAACTTTCTGGTCAGAAGAGACCATGCTCTTTGCTGTATTCTTGGTTTTGTTTTTTACAATAAGTGATTGGGGTTGTTTCTGCTGTTTAAACTGAAGGAGAAAAAGACCAGATGCCTGCATTTCTGTTGGGTGTAGTAGCACACACTTATGGTCCTAACATTTGAGACTAGAGGCAGGAAGAGGAGTTCAAGGTTACCCTGCACTATATATTGAGTTTGAGGCCACTTTAAGCTATGTTGAGATTCTGTTTCAACAACAAAGATTAGATTACTGATATTTGAGATCAAGATTATCTGATTTAGCAAACAAGGTGATGCCTCATTTTGGTTTCAGTGTAAGCCCTAGTCCTTTTTGTTTTTGTTGAGACAGGGTTTCTCTGTGTAGCTCTGAATAACCTGGAACTTGTTCTGTAAACCAGGCTGGCCTTGAACTCAGAGTTCTCTCTGCCTTTGCCTCTAAAATGCTGGGATTAAAGGCGTGTGCCACCATCACCAGGCTAGTCTTTTAGATTTATTTATGTATATGAGTGCTCTGTCCACATATATGCCTTCACACACAGAAGAGGGCATCAAATCCCATTATAGAAGGTTATGAGATACTTTTGGTTGTTGGGACTTGAACTCAAGAGCAACCAGTGCTCTTAACTTCTGAGCCATTTCTCCAGCACCCTTCTCCCAATCTTTCCTAACACTTTTTTTTTTTTTTTTTTAAAAAGAAATAGCTGGGACCAGAAATGTACTGGTGGTTATGGTGAGAAGAGAGATGCAAGGTTTCCAGAATTGAACTGGTGATTGGTACTTAAGAGATAGGAAGCAGAAGGAAAGGCAGGGGAGAAACTGAGGGGGGTGTTAGCTGAAACAGCATCTCTTCTAGGAGTGCACATTACAAATGGATGGGGGTGGGGGCCCTCACTTCCTGGAAAGACAGGAACAGTCAGCCCTGGGCAAGGCTCAGCTGTTGTGCTTTATGACCTAGTAACTCTAGCAGTATTCTCTCACTGCCTGCCTCAAGCCCTAATTGCTGCAGGAAGGGGGCCATTGGGAGCTGGGAACAGACTTGGGCCTGCTGGGTCTCTCAGCTGTATAGCTGAGAGTTCAGCACTGAGGAGAACACTGGAGCCATGGCATTTCGTTGAATGTTTACTAAGCAGCCAAAAGGTGACATATTCTGTTCCCCAGTGCCAGCTCTGAGGGCCAGGGTTTGGGAGGAATATGTATATACCAGAGAAAGTTAAGGGCTTGGCAAGTGTCCACTGCTATCCCTGGTCCAGCTGCCTCAGAACTAAAGGAAGCCCAGAACCAACAAGTCACTCTTCAGATTAGATGAGGCCAGCTGCCCTTGAATACCCTAGAAGAGGTGGTGGCAACAGTGGCAATAAGAGATCCGTGACTCCACACAGGTCATCTTTCATTGGATTACATGTCCATTTCAAACTGTTCGTCATCTAGGGAGAGAAGTCAAGAGAACAGTTACTCACTTAAGCGTTTGTAAGCCCAGTTAGGACAGGAACCCCTCTTGGAATTGAGGCCCAAAACTCTACTCTACAAAGGCATTTAATTGCTAGTCCTACTTTCTTACCGGTTGTCTCTTCCTCTGTCTGCTTCTGTTCCTTCAGCAGCTCCAGCCTGGTGGGTGGGACTGGGGGAATTGTGACCCCGGGAATCTGAGGGAGGCAGTAGGGAGGTGTCCGGGCAATGGGAGAATTCCTGCACCCCAGCAGGAACTTTCGGTCGTAGATGATCCTGGTGCCTGTGAAGGAATAGAGCTGAAGTTAAGAACCAGGCACTTGAACACGTTACTGCCCAACTAGGATTCAGCTGGCAGGTCACACCACAAAAGACATGCCCAACCAAGTTCAGTCTAAGCAACATCAAGGCAAGTTTGGACATCTAGCTAGTCTGTAGGTACTCTGGGCTACAACAGTAGTGGTAGTCTTGAGAGGGAACACCACACTTGAAAACTCAGGTACTTTAGGCTGATAGTCTACAGTTCATAGTTCTTGTTTTGGTATATATAGTGGGGCCAAACTGCCCAACCTTTCACCAAAAATGTCTGAAACATTAAGAATTTCATCCTGGGTTCTCACCTCTTGCAAGGGAGAGTTGCATTACTTGGAAAACATGTCCCCTTGCCCCCTAAATCCCTTAGGGCTAGCCTCATCCATGAGAAAATGGCTAACAGTGTCCTCGAAGAGCCCTGCCCTATTCTTGCTGCTCCCTTCTGTTTCCACATGGCAGAAACCCGTTTGCCAGTGCAGCAGCTCATGACCCAGGGCTGCAATCACTATATAATACTTGCTTTCTGTTGTGGCCACCTTCTATTGCAGTGGTTCTCAACCTATTATTGGTCACGACCCCCTCAACAGGGATTGCCTAAGACCACCAGAAACTGCAGATGTTTACATTATGATTCATAACCATAGCAAAATTACAGTTATGAAGTAGCAATAACAATTTTATGGCTGGGGAATCACCAAAACATAACATGAACTGTTTATAAGCAGTGTTCACTGCCTTTTTTTTTTTTTTTTTGTAAACTATTTTCAAATAGTCTCCTTCTATGCTATACCTTGGAGAACCCTGCAGAAGCAATTCCAAGGTCCACCTCGGTCCACCCCACTCCACCCCCCACAGTGCCCCACAGAGCACAAACCCCTGCCCTGCCCACTGACCTCCCGGGGTGGTGGCACAAAGTGTGCCCCCCGGCGTGGTGCTGTAGCTATCTGAGAGCCGGTCTCGACACCCTGGAATAGGGCAACTTCTAGAGGCAAACATAGCGAGCAGCAGGAAGGCAACAGCAGGTGCCTTGAAAGCACGGGAAAACAGGTCTAAAGAGTAGGCAGTCTCAGCTGACCACGTGTGGCAGCAGGCAACACCACTAGGCTACGTCACACCTGGGATGGGCCATTGGCCAGTCACTTAACCTGAGGGTTCCGCCCACTTGCCCAGGAGCTCTCAGGATCTGCTCTGACTTGAGAGTTTATTTGCTAGTTATTCCTGGATGTCGGGAGGTACGGTTGTACCCATTTCTTCCAACAGTTTCAGACAGCAATGTACTTATTAACCAAGCTTTATGATGGAAACACGCCCACAGATCTGGAGTGACTAGAGTTTGGGTCCTTCAGCCCAGCTTTGTAGTGCCTCTGGTAACAAACTGCTGTACTTGGTCAAAGTGCCTTGATGGCCTGCCCTTGTGGCGTAACAGGAAATCATAGGCTTTTTGAATGTGACACCAGGTCTACTCAAAGTTCAGCAAACTAGGAGATGGGAACAGGGAAAGCTGTAGCCAAGGTATCAAGAGTGCAGAGGTCAGCCCTTCGATGGACATAGCTAACTATGGACTTGGTGAGGAAGGCTTAGTCTGTTAGCTCTCTGGAAAGGAACAAAGATAGGTTTGCCTTACAGAGTGGACAGTATTGTTTTATTTATTTATTATTATTATTATTATTATTATTATTATTATTATTACTATTGACAGGATCTCACTGGCCTGACAGGATCTAGCTGGCCTGCAGTTGGTACATAGATCAGGCTGGCTTTTGATTTAAAGATCTACCTGCCTTTACCCCTGACTGTTGCTTAAAGGCATGCACCACCAAGCCTGGCTGAGCTTGATATGACGGACAATTCCTGTTAATGCAGAAGCTGCAGGTTTTCAGAATCACATTCCAGGTAGCAGGTGTACATATATTTTATTATTCCCCAAAAGGTATTAAAGTCTCTTACAAAGTGGTGCATGTCTATGCAGACTGGATAACTCTCTTGACAATTTCAACTTTTAAACAAAGTGAGAAAATAGCCTAATGGTTCAGAGTGGGGGCATGGAGTATAGAGGATGGTGATTCTGAAAATGAGTCCATTGGGCAGTGGCAATGGAGACAGAAAAATGGAGGAAATTCAGATACACAGAACAACAAAGTAGGGGCCAGTGAAATGGCTCATCAGATTAAGGCACTAACTGCCCAGCCTGATGATCTAAGCTCCAACCTCACAAAGTGGAAGAAAAGAACCAATTCCTGCAAGCAGTCCTCTAACCTCTTCATAGGCACACTGACAGTGTATGCCCCTCTCCCCAATAATTGTAATAAAAATTTAAAGGTGGAAAGTAAAGTGATCTGATCAAGGACAGGCTGAGGAAAATGGAGGTAAGCGATGGTAAACTGCCAATCTCCTGCTCTGAGAATCTTGGGTAGCTGGAGCTACAAAAGGGAAAACAAACAGGGGCATAACTTATATTAAGTAATGAATACTGTGTGCAGAATAACAAGACAGAGCACTACAAGGAGCTGTAACAACTGGCTCAGGGGGACTGCCTACTTATTCAGAAGGGAAATACAAGAGTATGGGGTGCTATAATCTGAGAAGGTGTAGTGCAAGAAGAGGTCTACATACTAATATTTAATTAAGAAAGTGAGTCACCAAAACAAACTGAGAAAAAACAGAAGTAGAACTAAAGGGGCAGGCTATATGTGGTAGCACATTCTTTAGTCCCAGCACTGGGAAGGCAGAAGTAGGCAGATCTTCAAGTTTGAGGCCACCCTGGTCTATATAGTGAGGCAACACAAAAATTATAGAGGCTGAAGATATATAGAGTGCTTGTGTAGCATGCCTGAGGTCCTGGGTTTGGTCCCGAGCATCATCAAAATGAAAATGAAACCCAAACAAATTCTAGAGGTTTTCGAGAAAGGTGCATGAGGAGTGATGTCTTCCTTCTTTGAATCTCTACTATAAAACAGCAGCCAGTGTTATTCCTATAACATACAATGGGCTGGCAGGGCTAGAAAACTATAAAAAAAGCCAGACTCCACACCCATACAACTGCATAACTTGGATAAAGCATCAGAAGTTTAAGTCACAGGTTTAACATTAATTACTGTTTGATTCAGAAACAAAAACCAATCAAAGTATCAAAACAAAAACTATGCCTAGGATTAACTACCAGAGATACAATTAAACCTATAAGGCAAATGCCAGGTCTCTGCCACTTAAGTAAACAGCTTTGAATTCCCAGCAGTACCACCAAAATAAAGTGAAACAAGTTGGATTTGGTGGCACACACCATTACTCCCAGGACTGGGGAGGCAGAGGCAGGTGGATCACGTATGTAAGTGAAAAGTTTTCACAGACAGGTTTGAAATCAGCTAACATGTTCATGATCTTGTCCTCTTATGTCTTGAAGCCCAGGCTCATGTCTGCTATTATTATTTTGATATGGAGGATTTCTTATTTTGTTCAGATTGGTATTGAGCTCCTGGGCTCAAGTGATCCTTCTATCTTAGGAAAAACTTTCAGGCACAGGCCACTATGCTGGGCTTTATGACCTTTATTGGATGTGGTATTAACACACTTGAAAATTCGACACTCAGAACTACCTTTCCATATTCATTTCCTAAAGTAGAGAGTGAACGTGAAAGATCTAGCCTGTGGTCAGTTGCCAAATCACTGTGGGTAAATGGAAAATGCAACATCATCACAGTCCTCACCCCAGGACAGGGTCCTCTAGGAAGATATGACCAGCTGTATTGTTTGGTAGAAGTACTTCTTGCTAGTCACAGAACAAGATGTTCTGAAGCTGTTTTTCTACAGGTTTGTTTGTCTCTTCTCAGTTTACAATGTGGTCCAAAGGTCTTCAACACTAGGAAAGAATCAGGTATGAAGTCCAACGTTTAGGCCTTTTGTTGGGGATGTATAAGTGGTGTTGAGATAAGCGTGTCATGGAGCTGAGGCTTGCATTAAAATCCTGATCCCCCTACCTCTACTTTGTAAGTGCTGGGTATACAGGGGTGCACAACCATGCTGGACTCTGATTGGCTTGAACGCATGCTTGTTCTCCTGCTTCTACAAGCCAACTCAAACCAAGGACAGACCTCTTGTGTAGTAGTGTTCCAGTTGGGAAGAGGAACAGAAACCATAAGGCTTGAGATTTCTTACCTCTGGTTAGAAGAGGCCACCATTGGCTGTCCAACTCTCTTCTTTGGTCTGGTTAGCTGAGGTGATGGAATTTCCCCTTTGAGAGCAGGGACTGAAGAAAGCACACTGGCCTATAAAAGGGCAATTCAGCACACTGTAGCCACAACAGTTTTAAAGGATTCTAAAACATCAATAATTTTATTACACTGAACACTACTTGAAAGAAGTGAATCCAGAAACCTTGAAGATACAGTTTTATTCTTTGGAAGAGCTTTTATTCTCATGGGATTTGACATGTGCCTTACTTCACAGGATGTTTCTTTAAAACTTAAGGGCTCATTATGAATGTGTAACATTTTCTTCTGTTTCCACTAATTTTCAAATCAATACCGGTCTCCAGAATAGAAGGCCTTTGATTCCAGTGATCAGAATCAAACCTCAGAACTGTAAACATTTTTTCCAGTATTCCCAATACCATACATTTTCATTGACAAGAAAAAGAAGAAAATCTGTGTTATAACCACAAGACTCCTCTGGGTTAATTTAAGATTGATTTCATATTCAGATGGGGATTGTGAGGCCCAGAAAAATGAGAGGACTTGCCTAAAGTCACAGAGTTGTAAATGACAGAAATGAAAAATAGGACTTAGACTTTTGACTCGTACTCCACTGTACCCATACTGCCTCCCTCCATCCCTTGTATGTTTTGAAAATAATCAAGTTCTTACCTGAGCTAGGTTTTATCCAATGTTCAAGTTGGTAAAATAGCAGTAAAGTAATGTCAGGAAGAGGCAGGAAGAGGAAGAAGAGATTATAGCAAGTAAAATAGGGCTGGGATTAGGTTACCAAGATCCAAATAGAAAAGGAGGTGATGTTGACGAAAGGGAAGGAGGAGCGTCTCCCAGGGCTCCCACTGCACAACTCCTTTCTTCCTAATTCTCTAGGGGATTTTCTCCTTCCTTTCTCTTTATGGATTCTAGTTTCTGACCCGAGACAGAATTTCTTCTGTTGTATTCAAGGTTTAGAAATAGATTTAAGGATTCCGAGATCATTCAAATACTTTACAAAAAATTAATGTAGAATAAAACTCACTTTTTTGTTCTGAATAATTTACTTAAGATTACCTCTCTCTATTTCATCAAGAGCAGCTTCATTCATTTCACTAATTTTAAGTGACTGTTTCTGTTATCCATAAGAGTAAAGAACAAGATATGTAGGCAATCTAAAGGACTGTTCTGCCCGAGAGTGAGATGGCCTCGAGAAGATTTTATATGACCACTATAAAGTCAGTAAACTTCCCACCAGTGATACTTTCCAAATTCATCAAAAATAGAAAATAAGAAATGCACTTAAAGAAGCTTTCTCACACGTAAAATGATGTGGAAGACCAAAGAACCAAGTTACATCTTACATAGAACTAATAGCATATTTCTGACCGGGTGATGGTTCAGAACCCAGGCAAGATTACTAAGAATTCTTAATTGCTTTTAGAGTAGGAATCATGCTTGCATGCTGCTTTTGGTTGTTGCTTGTGTGTGTTTGCGTGTGCATTCTCTTTTTGTTTTCTCTCAGTCCCCAAAATGTTTTCTTTTAAATACTGTTTATAATGCTGGGACATTGAACTACATTAAAACACAACTGAGCCAGGTGGTGGCAGTGCACACCTTTAATCCCAGCACTTGGGAGGCAGAGGCAAGCGGATCTCTGTGAGTTCGAGGCCAGCATAGTCTACAGAGCTAGTTCCAGGACAGCCTCCAAAGCTACAGAAAAACCCAGTCTCAAAAAACCAAAACCAACTGAACAAGCAAACAAAAAACCCACAACTGATGATACGTTTCAGTAGAATTTCCTTCTCCATTGTACACAGTGTATGGTTTAGCCAACTTAGTTTAGTGTTTTTGTGATTGATTTGTTTAGCATATTGGCTTTTCATTTTTGAGTTCATGGGACTAAACATAGCATTAGTCACTGATTTATAAATAGTACTCAGTTATTCATCAGTATAACTGATTAACTCCTCCACTTCTTATGTCCCAATTCAAAAATCACTAAGCACAAAGGAACCCAAAGTGGATGATTGATTTGGGTATCCCTAAATCAATGGAAAGCCTTAGTAGTCATGATCCATAAAGAGCAAAACTTACCAAGTGGCCTATTTGCTAATGTCAGCTAACACAAACTGTAAAGGCTTAAAAACCCTCATATTTAATGAGGTGGGAGACAGGAGAATAAGAAGTAGCTAATAAGTTTCAACAGTGCTTTTTATGGCTGTCTAAGAATAGACTCTACAGTGTTAAATGTGAAAAGCATGATACAAATAAATACAGCATTAGCAATCTAATTTAGTATGACTGTGGATTGGCTGGAATCTTCATGACCACTGAAAGGATCACACCCCACTTCTAAACACTGTTCATTTTTTTTATTGAATATTCTGGTAAATATTTCACATTAATACAGGCTACATTAAGTAGAGCCACTATATGACAGGAAATTTACTCATTTTTTAAGTATGTAAACAATTATACATGTATTTACCACCCTAAAAAGTTGAAACATGTAATCATCTAATTCTCTTCTGCATACAAGTAGCATTCAGTATGTTTAGCCAAAAGCACTAGGTTCATCTTATCTCAAGTCAAAAATGGCTAAACTAACCAGAGAACATACTCAGGTGGGGATAGGAAATTAATTTGTTCTTACACAATGGGCAATCAAATTTCCATTGCTAAAGCCTCAGAGAATATTTTAGTTAGGCACATTAAAAAAAAGAAAAGGAAAAAGAAAAAAAAAAGAAACCAAGACAAAAAAACAAAAAACAAAAAAACAAAATAAAAAAAACCCCAGAGTCCTTCCAAAGTCATAGGTTTCCCAAACAAGGCTAAAGAGTAAAGACCTTCTAACTTAGTTGACATATTTGAGATGCATGTTTCCAATATGAGGTGCCCACGTGCCAGGCCAAATCTGAAAAGGGGGAGGAAAAATTGGAATTTCCAATTAGGAATCTTTACATATTTGTGAAATGAATATATAAATTCAATGGCAATGCACTGTTTCTGCCTAGGAAGAACACACATATAAGAAATAGAATGTTTAGAATCATTTTGATAATGAAAAACTTAATTCAGATTAATAGTCATTACTCAGACCTTACATTTCCCATCAGACTCACATGACAAATATGAAAAGTAGAAGAGATTTAAGCATGTTTTACCTGCTGAGCATCAGTGCATTCAGTTGAATTCTGGATAACTTTTATCATAGGGTTCCAAGCATGATCTGAGTTGTGAAGTCCATTGAACAGTGGGCCCCCTGGAACATCAGCAAGCTGAGGATGAGAGGGTATAATGGTGCCTCCATACATGGAAATCGGCAGACCCTAAAACAGCAGAAAAAGAAGTCTTAATTATGAAATGACAGATGATGATTCCATTAATACCAGCTGAGACCTCTTTATAATTCTTTATTCAAATAACTTCAGAGGATTCTATTAGTAATATCATGGCACAGTATTGAGAAATCAAGTGTTTCATCTGCATTTGCAATATTTTTCAGTAAGAGAGGAAAAAAATAAAACAAAACAAAATCAAAACTAATCCAATTTGAAATTATTATGAACTTCCCCATACTGGATGAAAATATAATATATTCAATTTTCTTAGTGCAGTTTTACTTATAAGAAAAGAGTAGTTGGGTATGGAGGTGCATGCCTTTAAATTAATCCTATGCAAAGACAGGTGGATCTCTGTGCGTTGAGGAGAGCCTGGTCTACAAAGTGAGTTCCAGGCCAGTCAGGATCACATGGTGTGACCCCATCTCCAAAAAAAAAAAAAAAGGTGTAATTCTATATGAGCGTTTACAGCTATAATCTGGCTATATGGAAGCGCACAAAAGAACAATGAATCCAATAGCCAGTTCTTTTTTTAAATTTATTATGTATATACAGTGTTTTGTCTGCATGTTTGCTGCCTGCACACCAAAAGAGGGCATCAGATCTCATTATAGATGATTGTGAGCCACCATGTGTTTGCTGGGAATTGAACTCAGGACCTCTGGAAGAGTAGTCAATGTTCTTATCCTTTGAGCCATCTCCAGCTCCAACAGCCAGTTCTTTAGGGGGTAGAGACCTCTCTCAAATGTGTGGCCCAGAAAACAAAGCAGAACTCATATCTCTCAGGTGTTTTAGAAGGACTGTTAAGACAACAGTACCCACTCTTAAAACTGAACAATATATCTGACAGTCACAGAAGCAAAAGGGTAATTTCCTCATAAACTATTCCTTAATCAGTGACTATACTGGCTGGCAACATATCAAAATTACAATGATGCATGGTAATTCACTGTAGAAAAGCCCACAAAGCTACTTACCATAGGCTGGTGAAAAATGTTAGAGGGAGCTACCATTCCAGAATCATCTCTCTCCATTGGCTGATGCTGGGAGAATGTGCTTGGGTCTGATAATTGTTGATGCATTGGATGGTTCCCTATCATAGACTGTGACCAACCTGATAAGCCTTCTGGAAAAAAGAATTAAAAATAGTGTTTAGTATTGGCTTAGGTAAAACAATAAAATATTAGCACTTTTGTTATTTCTTATTTTGTGAGATAGAGTTTATCTGAGTAACAGTCCTGGCTGTCCTGGAACTCACTTTGTAGACTCTGTAGACTATACTCAGAGAGATCCACCTGTATATCAAAATAATTCTTCTCAAGAGTTCTTACAACATTTACCATACCCTGGCAAGCCATAACTAATCAATCAAATAAAAATCAACTTCCTAGAAAACCAGGTAAATGCCTCTGCATACTTCCAACTCCTGATGTTAAAGAACTCAAACTATTCTGCACTAGAAACCTTAAGACAGAAAGCAATTATGCTTTGGATCCTATTTCTTTTGAGAAAGGAACCTAGTCTAGTAGTTTAGGCTAGGCTGGAACTCAAATCAAGATTCTTGCCTCAGCCTCCTGAATTACCAGGTCCAGCTGAAACTTTTACTTCTGATCAATTCTATGTATCATCTCAAATAACATTCTAGATTAGGATAGAAATGAATCCCTCATAGCTATAAATCCCTTTCTTTCACTGAATGTTAAGTATAGAAACTAAGGATTTTTCTTCTTTTACACTTTGGTATGCTGTGTTTGTTAAAAACTTTTTGCCTCTGTGCATTATCAGAGAGCCAACCCACGGCTTTGTGTGCAAGGTGAGTGCTCTACTTTAGGGCTTTATCAACACTCACTGGTCTGTGAGAGAAGGCCTCACCGTGCAACAGCTCAGACTGGACCCTAACTCCCTGTGTAACTCATGGTGATCTGGGATTGGTAATCCACCTAAGGCTCTGAAGTGTTAGTAGGTTTGTACAAATATAGACACGTTTAAGGAATTCAATTTTGGGGGAAAATTATTTAATTTTATGTGTCTATGTGCATGCATATATGTGTGTGTACTACCTACATGGAGGAGCCCACAAAGGTCTGAAGAGGTATCAGATGCCTTGGAATTATGTTACAGGCAGCTGCGAGCTGCCATTTGAGTGCTCTTCATCAGAGTCCTCTCTCTAGCCCCTCTTCCCCTACCTCTAGGAATTAAGTTTTAATGACAAACTCTTATAATATTCAGGATGTCTTAGCAGAGAGAGGGTAAGGTACCTGACACAGCATTGACACCAAATGACCAGATCCCACTGTGTCCAACAGGAGCAACAAAACTGGTCCCTACGGGAGCTTGTGCAACAGATCCTCCTTGCCGAATCCTGGCCAGCCTCTCTGTTCCAATAGGAGGAGGTATCTTTCGATCCTGACTGGCACTATTTCCTTTGGATTGTTGGCCCAGAGTTGGTGGTGCAGAAGTGGCTGAAAGAGGTGAAGATGATCCCGAAGAAACAGATGGAATAGGAGAGTCACCTGGTGGCAAAATATTTCTCTATTGTTTTATTACATATAAAAACTAAAGGAATATGAGAAACCTTGTAAAGATATATTCCAACATAGGTTCTGTAAAGAAAAGTTCATTTAAAACGATAATTCAAATGAAAATATTTTTATAACCACTGTTTAGAATACTTCTGCCTGAAGCTAAGTATAAAGAGCTTGTAAGGCTTTTTCCAATTGAACTGGACAAAGCTAGAAAAGAATTTATCATTATACTAAATAATCCTCTGAAAACATAATTATATCTTACATTTACTATGACAATGTTTAAAGACTGTATTTTATGTATTTGTTAATTCTCTCCCATTTCTTTCTTTCTTTTGGTTTTCTGAGACAGGGTTTCTCGTAGCTTTGGAGCCTGTCCTGGAACTAGCTCTTGTAGACTAGGCTGGCTTCACAGAGATCTGCCTACCTCTGCCTCCCGAGTGCTGGGATTAAAGGCGTGCACCACCACTGCCCAGCTAATTTTCTCCCATTTCTATAGCCTTCTTTTTCTATAAGAGAAGTTAAATGTTAAAATCATTCTAGAATTTAAGTGATAACTTTAATTCTTCAGTGAACTTGTAATATGTGTAGTTTTTTTTGTCACAAACACTAATGCAGATCAGGTGTTGTGGTGTACACCTTAAATTCCAACACTCGGGAGACAGAGGCAGGCAGATCTTTGTGAGTTTGAGGTGAGTTTAGTCTAAATACTAAATTCAAGGACAGCCAGGGTTACATAGAGAAATCTTGTCTCAAAAAAATAAAGAAAATAAAAAGCTAATATGGACTATGTTAAAAAAAAAAAAAAAAAGAGCTGTAGCTGTAGCTTAGTGGTAAATAACTTGCCTAGTTATGTGCAAGGCCCAGAGCTCAATTTCCAGAACAAGGCAGTGGGGGAGAATATCATATATTATGTGAGACCAAGTAATTCACATGCTCTAAATATCGAAATAAGTAAAAATAAAGGTACATCTATAGAAGGTAATAAATACATCCCCAAAATGCAAAAGTAAGTGTGAAACTATGTCAGAAGGATCACCTACAATTAGTTTCTTTTCAGAGTAATTTCACAACCCTGCTGTCCTTCACAGGGGCCTTTTGTAAACTACTATGTGTATCACGGATTCTTGATCCAAAGAACCAGTGGAAACATTTTTAGTTTGATCACATACAAACCTCAGGTATCTGCATATTTCTTATTTTACTAAAACCACTACATAATGTACCCATAATCAAATGGCTTAATAGCTTATTCAAGATTTTTTGCGAAGAGTTTCTCTAGGATTCCTACATGTGTTTGAGGCGCTTGTCCAAGGATGGGGAGAAAAGTGTTGTCTGTTGAAACTAGGAGTCCCGACAGGTGCTGGCCCTTGCAGGAAAACCCTTGTCCCTGGTATGCCAGAAAAACTTGTCAGAGGAGCAGCAGCAGATGGGGAGCTGCCTGATGGGTCAATGGATGGCAACCCTGAAATAAAACAGGTTCAAGATATCCAATTAGCTGAGACTTTAAAATGGAAAGCTGAAGGTTTACTTAATTCTTTTTAAGATAAAGAAGCATATGGCATATTTTTCATAAATCAAAAAAATGAACTCATATATATGATACTATATTGCCAAACCCAATCTTTTATAATCAGAAGAATATCACCCAGTACCTCTAACTAAAGGAAAGTGAACTCAGTGTTTCAAAGTGGAAGTTCATCTGAAGTTATGTTCTAAATATATCTTCAAGCTTTTGTTACTGAATGGGACATGAAATAAGATCATTTTTGTGTATATCTAAGTGGTACTTGCCCAATAACATATGCATTCTCCTTTGAGGAAACTCTTTAAGTAAAGCTAGTTACTTATAAAGCTATAGTAATTTCCAATGAAGATGAACAACAAAATTTACTAATGTTTCTTTATTCACAAAGAAAAAAACCAACAAAATAATTTTAGTATTCTCATAAACAAAAACTCAAATTATATAATAGCTTCTATTAGTTTGTATAAATTTAATACTTCCTTTAAATTTCACTGGTTTCTCTAGTGAGTGTATTAGGGAAATGAGACAAACTTCTAGAAAAAAATTATAGGTAGGTACTAATTTCCAGTTCAGAACAAGGAATTTTTGTCGTTATTTATTGACTTATATATTCCAGGACAGAGCTTTTATGTTTAGCCCTGGCTATCCTGGAACTTGCTCTGTAGACCAGGCTGGCCTCGAACTCACAGAGATCTACCTGCCTCTGCCTCCAGACTGCTGGGATTAAAGGTGTGCACCACCTCTGCCTAGCTAAATTATTTATTTTTATATGCATAAAATACAAATGTGTGGAGAACATGCATTTGAGAGTTGGTTCTCTCTTTTTTTTTTTTTTTGGTTTTTCGAGACAGGGTTTCTCTGTGGCTTTGGAGCCTGTCCTGGAACTAGCTCTTGTAGACCAGGCTGGTCTCGAACTCACAGAAATCCGCCTGCCTCTGCCTCCCGAGTGCTGGGATTAAAGGCGTGCGCCACCATCGCCCGGCGAGAGTTGGTTCTCTGGGTCTACCATGTGGTTTCTAGCGATTGAACTCAGATAGTAGGAATGCTGATAGGCATTTGGCAGCCCACAAATAGTTAAACCCATGTCCAGCTTTATATCTATCTGTCTGTCAATCCGTGTGTGTGGGGGGGGGGGGGCGGGTTGAGACAGGTTTTCTGTGTAGCTCTGGCTGTCCTGGAAATTCACTTTGCAGACCAGACTGTCCTCGAGCTCACAGAGATCCACATGCCTCTGCCTCCCGAGTGCTGGGATTAAAGGTGTGCGTCATCACTGCCTGGCTATTTTACTTTAAGTTTATTTCGTGTATGAATGTTTTGCCTGCATGTATGTATACCACATGCACTCCTGGTGCCCTCAAAGGTCAGAAGAGGGTGGTTGGGTGTGGTAGCACACTAGAAAAGCTGAGACAGGTGGCTCTCTTTGAGTTCCAGACCAGTCAGAGTTATAGGTGTAAAGGCTCTGTCATCTGAAAAAAAAGAGGAGGAAATGTTGAATCCTTTGAAACTGGAGTTATAGAAGGTTATGAGCTGCTATGGAATCAGACCTAGAACCTTTGTAAGAGCAAAAATTACTCTAAACTGCCTACTAAACCACCTTTCCAGACTTTTTTCTTTTTCTTTTTTAAAAATTATTATTATTTTTCCCTGACTGGGCAGGACCTCATTATGTAGACCAGGGAGGCCTTGAACTTGGCCTGTCTCTGACTCCCAGGTTTTACACTTATAGACATAAACCACGATGTCCAGCCATAAAAAAGTAGTTATTATCTGTGGGACCATGGTCTACATTCTGTCAATTATATTGTAAATAAACACTGGTCAATAGGTAGGCAGGAAGTATAGGTGGGACAACCAGACAGGAACTAGAGGCAGGTCAGTGAGAACAGGAGAAATCTGGGAAGAGGAAAGCCCATTCTCTCTGCAGTTGTGAGCCTGCCACAGAAGAAGCAAGATGTGACTGCCTCACTGAAAAAGGTACCAAGCCATGTGGCTAGCATAGACAAGAATAATGGGCTAATATAAGTTATAAGAGTTAATAAGAAGCCTGAGCTAATGGGCCAATCAGTTTATGATTAATGTAGACCTCTGTGTGATTTCTTTGGGACTTAATGATTGCGGGAAGCAGGCAGGATAGAAACCCTGACAACAATTATCAACATAAAAAGTTATCAAAAATTATCTTAAGAAGATATTTTTAAGCAATTGATTTCCCCATTAAGGAAAATGGCTTTGTTATATTATACATAAATCCATTTAAAAAGCATAAAAATAGTGATAGAGAAATAGCTCAGTTGGTAAAGCACATGCTGTATAAATAAAAGGACCTGAATTTGATTCCATGTACTCAGGCTCAGTAGAATGAATAGGTAACCCCAGCACTGAAGAGGATACCAAGGGGTTGCTGGCCAACCAGACTAGCCAAGTTACTAATCTCAAGGTTCAGTGAGAGATCCTGTCTCAAATAATAAGGGGGAGAGGGACTGGTGATTGGTTAAGCAGTCAAGAGCTCTTGCCATCACACCTAATGATCTGCGTTTTCATCTCAGGAACCCATGTTGGGGAAAGAGAACTAACTCCTGTAAGTTGTCGTCTAACCTCTACATGTGTGCTGAGGCAGACACATAGACACAGACACAAAGACTAAATGTAGTATGTATGTATGTATGTATGTATGTATGTATGTATGTATGTATGTATAAAATGGAGAGGGACTGAACTGAAGAGATCGATTAGAAGTCCTCAGTACTATAGCTGGAGACTCACACTGCCTGTAACACCAGTACCAGGGAATCTGACATTCTTTTCTTACCTGAGAGTACTTGCATAAGGTACACATATATGCATGCATACATAATAAATATAAATATAAATAAAAATAAAAGAAATAATTGCTGGAGAACTACTGAGGAGGACATCTGACATGTATCCTTTAGTCTCCAGGTGCATGACTATATATTCCCGTCCTTCATTTTCTCCCCGTAAGGACAATCAAAGAAAAATATTCTCTATTAAGCCCTGAGCATACTAACAGTGAGTTCTTTCACACTGAGGTTTCTGAAAATTTCTACTAGTTTCCCAAAGTGAATAGTCACAATAGATGCTTATTTACAAAAAAGAAAAAAGCAGTAGTGGCATATGCCTTCTTTTTTCTCAGCACTTGGGAGGCAGAGGCAGGTGAGTTTGAGGCCAGCCTGCTCTACAGAGTGAGTTACAGGACTGCAAGGGCTACACAGTGAAACTTTGTTTTGGAAAACTTTAAAAAGAAAGAAAGGAAAGAAGGAACGAAGAAAAGAAAGGAAGAAAGAAATGTGTACATGACAGTTTGGATAATAGTTTTTTTTTTTTTTTTACAAGGTTATAGATATATTTGAAAAATAACAGCAATGTTTCTCTGAAAAGACAAGTAAACCTAAACATATCTGAAATAAAAGTTAAGGCTACAACACATCCAGAACAACATAAACTAGTAGTGTACAGCTATCAAAAGGGCACCATGGACTAAAGAGCAGTTTTCCAATTAGAACAGAATGTTAAGTGGCAGTAGTGTTTCCTTCCAATACTTTTTTCATTATGTGTTTGTGTTTATTTGTGTATGTGCACACGAATCCAGAAGAGGGCTTCAGATCTCATGGAGCTCGAGCTACAGGCAGTTGTGAGGAACATGATGTGGGTGCTGGAACCTGAATTCAGATCTCCTGAAGAAATATTGCTCTTAACAGCTGACTCATCTCTCCAACTCCTAAGAGTATTTCTTTTTAAAAAATTTACACACACACACACACACACACACACACATATATATATTATTATTATTATTATTATTACTGGTTTTTCGAGACAGGGTTTCTCTGTAGCTTTGAAGCCTGTCCTGGAACTAGCTCTTGTAGACCAGGTTGGCCTTGAACTCACAGTGATCCGCCTGCCTCTGCCTCCAAAGTGCTGGAATTAAAGGCGTGCGCCACTGCCTGGCTTTACTTTTTAAAAATAATTTATTCATTTTTATTTTATGTGCATATTTTTTTGCCTGCCATGTATGGCTGTGTGAGGGTGTCAGATCCTGGAATGACAGACAGTTGTAAGCTGCCATGTGAGTACTGGGAATTGAATCTGGGTCCTCTGGAAGAGCAGTCAGTACTCTTAACCACTGAGTCATTCCTCCAGCCTTATTTTGATGTGTCTGGATGTTTTGCCTTGCTTGCATGTTCCTTATCATTACTGTGGGTCACCAGACTTTTATTTCATTTTTTAAAATTAATTTTATTTATTTATGTGTATGGGTGTTCTGTCTGCATGTATGTCTGTGCACCATATACATGCCTAGTACCTATGGAGGCCAGAAAGGGGTGCCAGATCCTTTGGGACTGGAGTTAGATAGTTGTGAGCTGCTGTGGGTGGTAGGAACTGAACCCTGGGTTCTCTGTAAGAGCAGCTAGTGCTCTTAACTGCTCTCTCTATAGTATCCACATTTTCATTTGAGACAGGATCTTGATATGTAGTTCAGGTTTGCCTAGAACTTGTGATTCAACTATCTCAGTCTCCTAAGTTTTGCAATTACAGGTGTATGCTACTAAACCTAATTCTCAAACGATGTTATTTTTTTTTACCTTAAGTTTTGAAATAATTTCAGACATTAAGAATTTCTCATTTTTCAGTATAGTACAGACTGGACTGAAATTTTGTTCTTATTCTCTGCGAAATAGATTTCCTCTTTCAAATATCTCCAAGTCAAAACTGGCTGCCAATCCATCTACATCTTTTTTTATAATGTATCAGTAGCTAATAGTTATTTTTTCCTTTGACAATTTCATACATGTATCAAATGCATTATTACTCTCCCTTTGACAATCACTTATTTCACTCCTAACCCAAGCAACCCCACTTCTTCTATACAAATCTCTTTTCCATATTCATTGGGTTTTATTTAATGTCCTACAAAATTTTACTACGGCCATTTGCGTGACCCTGAGTTTGGAACTATCTGAGCCTGGTGGGTTCACCAGTGGACATACAACTGGATGCTATGCCTACCCCTCTCTTAGAATCTGTTGGTTGCCAATAGAGAGCAGTAGGAGCTCTGAGAGCCCCTTCACCACCACAGCAGCATCTAATTTCTAAGTCAAGAAGTCAAAGCCAGACAGTGGTGCATGCCTATGATCCCAGCACTCTAGAACATGACCGAAATCTCTTCCATAGCTGCACCTAATGATGTAAAAGATACTGAGCACATTAATGTAATATAAAGTAATATGAATGATGGAGCAGTGTGCAGTTCTAATGTTTTCAGAAAAACAAATAATCATTATGATTTAAAAAAATCTATAAATTTGGAATCCTTGAAGTATGCTATGGATCCTTTCTATTTATATAATGGACATCAACTTCCAAAAGACTGAACCAATACAAGGTATAATCTCCTTACTATTAGGTACAGAAATACAAAAGAATGAAATAGCTTATTTTATGTGATTTACATATAGCAATAAATGGCCCATTTAAAGCAGCATTAAAAAGCATTTCTTTAAGGTTATGCAATATTAGGTACAAAATAAGTGCTTATTAGCTTAGAAGGTGAGTTATAACAGCCCCATATTTAACTACAGTACTTAATGACTTACCAACTGGACTGGTAGAAACTCTCTGGGAAGGTGGTCTGAAGCCAGGTGCCTTAGAGTTGTCAGGGTGTACATTTTCCAAGTGTCCAAGTACAGAGTTACTCAGGAAAGCTGACTGAACAGTGAAAGAGGCATCTGCAGCAACTCTTGAGGGCAGTGGGCCATCTCCCCACCCTTGGTTAGCTGACACCTGACTGCTATCAAAAAGACTACTGAAGTGATTAAAGAGTGTGGCTGGGCCAAATGGAGGTTGCAAAGACTTATTTGCTGGGTTTATGTGCATCTGAGAACCATTCATAATGTTCACAGCTGATGAAAGCTGCACTGCAGCTGGTGGGCCTTGAGGTGGTGTTAAAGGAACAGGATTGGTAACAAAAATTGACTGGGGATCTTGGTGTATAGTTGCATTTGGTAGCACTGAGTAAAAAGAACCTCTGGGTTGCATTCGATGAGAAACTCGAGGTGTTGGTACAGCTAACTGAGGTAAATTACCAGTGTCCTGATTATCAGCAGTGGTCAATCTAGGTGATGCCAAAGTCAATGGAGCTGGTTCCGAGTTAGAGGCAAAAGGCATTGACATAGGATTTAAATCAGACACATTGGGTGGCTGTCCTTCCTCTTGTGTATTATTGGAGGGAGGAGAAGGACTACTGGATGGGTGAGTTTCTGGAGCTCCTGAGGTGTTGCTGGCAGAGCTATTACAACTGTTTGCAGTTGGTGTACATAGGTTTGTCAAAGGCTGGTCCTGTGTAGACACTTTCTCTTTGGGAGGTGGTATGGCAGAGAAAGACTCTATCTTTTGTGAAGAAAGTTGTACCTGAGGAGTAGTTGCAGGTATAAATGTGGTGGTAACTTGTCCACTAGTGGTAGATGTGGAGGAGACAGAAGGCAAGGAACTACTAGTGCTTGTCACAGAGGAAATCACTGTTGCTGGAGGACTGGTCTTAGGCACACAAGCAAACAACTGCTTTCTGACTGATGAAGGAGTTCGAGTATTAGTCATGCATAGCTGCTGACTGGCAGCAACCACAGAAGAGACAGTGATAGGACAATTGGCAGTAGCTAGTCCAGGAGATTCTGATGGTAAAACAGGTCCATTCTGGTTAGGTAGACGGGCTGTATTATTATGCTTTGGAGAACTATTTGTATTGCCAGGATTCACAGGTCTCACTGGGAATGGTCCCCAAGTGTTAGGTGAGGGTGAGAAGGTTCCTCCAAACTGTGCCATGGGTAAGCGAGGATGCCGAATCTGTTGCATAGTCTGAGCAGCCAGCAGAGCAAAATGAGGATGAGGGTAAGCTAAAGGAAGAGAGACTGGGAAAGGAGAGCGCACATTTGTTGGCACATTCTTGCTAAGTTTATTAGTGGGCTGGAAGGTAGATAATGTTGCTGCCTGTGATGTTACAAGAGCTGGAGCACCCAAGGGAAATGCATTCTTGCTGGAAGTTGCTGCGGTGCCTACTCCAGGTGAGAAGTTTGTATGAATGGACTTGGTGCTGGCAGGTGTCCTGATATGGTTTTTAGGAATCAAGTCTTCTAGTTCCTTTGCAGGATCTTGAATAAGTGCATTGATAAGTTGAACTGCGTATCTGGTTGATTCTGTACCACCCCTGGAGAACAAATGAAATAAGGCCAACAATATGAAAAACAACACACCTTAGGTAATCTTTTTTATAATAGAAATTTGTTTTTTACAATACATTTTGATTTTGTTTTTTCCCTAGATAATCTTACGAATCAATTTTTCCACATGGGGTTGACCCCAGGGCTTAATATATGTTAAGCAAGAAATTTACCATTGAGCTATATCCCAACTCTCAAATAAAATTCCTATCTACTAAAAGTATGCTTCTTATAAAATTTTGATTCAGAACTAGTAATATATCTGTCATTTTTAACAGTTACCTTATTGTAATCATTCTCTCTCCATTCTTATCTTTTTGTTTATCCACATCAATATGGGCACCAGTAACATCTTGTATTGCTGTAATGTTACATCCTCCTCTTCCCATTATTCTGGACACCACTGAGGCTGGAACAGATAATTTCTTTGACCTATAAAATGAAGGCTGCCCATGAGCTTATGAAATCTAACATCTTTAAATAATAAATATTGGAATAAAAAGTTAAGATGTCTAAGTATATTGATGGAATTTTTTTAGAATATTCTTGATCCTTAATTAAATTCTTATTTTAGAAACTATTATTATATTGAATTTAGTTGAGGAAAATTAGATTAAAAACTAGATTGCCATTTAAAACAAAAATTCTAAGTGGGACATGGTGGTGCACGCTTTAGCCCCAGTACTTGGGGGACAGAAGTAGGGAGATCTCTGAATATGAGCCCAGTCTGGTCTACATTGTGAGTTCCAGGATAGCCAGAGATACTTATTGAGATTCTGTCTCAAAAAAACAAAAACAAAACAAAACAAAAAAACCAAAAGACAATGAACAAAGGGGTCAAGACCGTGATGAAGAAACCCACAGAATCAACTGACCTGAGCTAGTGGGAGATTGACAACTGGGGAACCTGCATAGAATTAGGCCCCCTGAATACAGGCAATAATGGTGTGGCTTGGGCAGTATATGGGGCCACTGGCAGCAGGACCAAGATCTAATTCTAATGCATGAACTGACTTTGTGGAGCCCATTCTCTATGGAGAGATATCTTGCTCAGCCTAGGCACGGGGGAGAGGGGGCTTGGTCTTGCCTCAGCGAGGTGATGGGACAGACTCAGCTGACTTCCCAGGGGAGGCCTTACCCTCTGAGGATGGGGTGGGGAAGAAGGCTGGGGGAGCGGGAGGAGAGGAGGGAGGAGGAATTGGGATTGGCATGGGAAGGAAGGAAGGAAGGAAGGAAGGAAGGAAGGAAGGAAGGAAGGAAGGAAGGAAGGAAGGAAGGAAGGGAGGGGAGAAAAAGAAAGAGGAAGACAGAGAGACCAAAAATCCTATTTAGTTCACTCATAATGTAAGCATTCAAATCTGCTCAAAATAACACAAGTCAACTAATCTGCAATTAACATGCTTTCTCTTTCTAAAGTAAAAACAAAAAGCATACCATATTGGGCCAGGAGTTATAGTGGTGGCCCACATCTGTAATCCCAGCACTTGGGAGGCAGAGGCAGGTGAATCTCTCTGAATGCAAGCCCAGTCTGGTTTACAAAGCTAGTTCCAGACCAGCCAGGGCTATATAGTAAAACTCTGTTTCAAAAACAAAACAAAAATATACACTGAGCAATATATGCTAGTTTGTAATTTTAAAAAATAAATAGTTCATATTTAGCAATTTTAAAAGGTCTGAAATATGCATGTAAATTTTATATATTGTTTCTAATTTTGTTTTGGTATATTCTGAGTTTAGTATGGTGTTAGAGTTTGCAATGATGGTTACATTCAAATTATAAAATAAGTAACCATGTTATAAAAGATGAGGAATTTTAAGCCAGGTGTGTTGGTATACATTTGTAATCCTATCACTTGGGCAGCAGAGGCAGGTGGGTTAGGAATTTAAGGTTAGCCCTGGCTGTATATCAAATTTAAGGTCAGTATGGGTTGCATCAGATTCATGCAAAAAACAAAACAAAGTTAAATAAAAAGCTACTATGGTGGCTTACTTGGGAAACGAAGGTGGGGTGAGTAAGGGGTGGGGAGGGGCTGGGGCAAACAAGAAAGTAAATAAACCAATGAGATTAATTCTACTTACCTTCTAACAACTTCTTTCCACCCTTCTTCTCTTTTCTGACCCCTTTTAGGACTAGTGAGATTCAGTTTCATGGTTGGAGAGCTTAATGGCAATGACTTGTAGCTTGCTGACAAGGAATTAGAATTCACTTCACCTTCAAGGCTGAGAAAAGGGAATTATGGAATTCAACAAAATATATTTAGGATAGACATTCAAGAGACTACATAGACAAAATTGTATTGAAATAATTTTTTAAACTTCAGACTAAGAATCTTATAAAATATCTACTAATCTTTACAATGAACACATGATTAAGAGGACAGAGATGATTTTAGTTTTGAAGACTACAGACAAGATAATATTGTAGATACTTTAATACAACTTGTACATAGATGACATACTGTGAAATTTTATGCCAGGCATGAAATAAAAGCAGTGAATATTGAGTTAACAAAATAGAAAAATTTACCATGTCTGAGTCTTGGAAGTGGCAGTAATTGTCTTTTCTTCTTGAGAACTGAGAACTGTGGGGCCCCTTCTGTCACTGGTGGAATTCACATCCACAGTGAAATTTAACTCTTGGCTTTTACCACCACTACTGCTCTCACTGTTGCAGTCTGTGCTGTCTAAGTTATCTGAATCACTATTCCCGCCTGTACCACCACCTCTAGATTCTCCATTTATTTTATTTTTATCTGCTTTTTGTTGCGCTAAAGATATATGGGGTTCAGGTAAAATTAAATGTGCTGTGGGAGGGGACTCTTTTGTCTTATTTTTCTTGTTTTTCCGATTGGTGCTGGGGGTTGTCACTACATTGGCTCTTTTTTTCCCAAATACATTTGTGAACGTGGCAGACGTAGCAGAGATTCCAATTGTAGTGGTCGTGGTTGCACTCGGAGGCTCTATGGGAATTTCTTGCTCCACTGAATTAAAAAAAAAAAAAAAAAACACAATAAGAGTCAAAGATCCCAAAACAAACTGTGACAGAATAATGCAATAATTCATAATAAACCAATCGGTTAGGTTATATTTTCCTTTTCACTAAGAAATCCTTACTGTTGTTAGAATATTCTGATGTATAAGTTGGTGTAAAATATATATACCAGTAGTATTCTATATTTTAAAATGTTTTATTTTATGTGCATTGTTTTTTTTTTTTTTTGTCTGCATGTATGTCTGTGTGAGGGTGTTCGATTCCCGAGAACTGGAGTTACAGACAGTTGTGAATTGACATGTGGGTGCTGGGAATTGAACTTGGGTCCTCTGGAAGAATAGCCAGTGAGTGCTCTTAACCACCGAGCCATCTCTCCAGCTCTACTATTAGTATTCTTACAACTGATAATACAAGTTTTACAAACTATTAAAAAACCCACAATATAGTTTGAATTTAGGAAAAATCTTGAATAGTATTGAGGAATTAGAATTCAAATAGAACACAATTAATTGCCTGCTCCAAGAATTACCAGGTTGCACCATAAACATCTCAACTGACAAGTCTATCCTCCATGGTTTTAAGCCTTAACTTTAGCTAAGAATTTACTAAGGAATTATTCTAATCAAGGAAGTTACAGGTAGAAAAGAACCTGAAGGAAAACTGACAAATCTTTTACTGTACCCTTAAATATATACAAGGTTGACATAACTTACACACCACCTCTTTAAGTCATGTTTGCTTTCACCTTGTTTTCTCTATTAGTTTGTACTGTAAAGCATTTAGTATAATTTGCTATAAAAGCCAACTATTAATTTCAGATTAAGTAATGAAACCCTTAAGAGTGCCCCCCAAAAGGTTAATTTAAATTTTACTTATTATTTTTGTTTATTTAGAAACAGGGTCTTTTTATGTGCCTCGCCTGACCTTGAATTCATGGCAATTCTCCTGTCTCAGCATCCTATGTGACAAGATTACAGGTTTCATCTACAATGCTAACAGGATAATTTTATATGTAATTCAGATGAGTCATTTTTTTTACCATCGTCATCATTGTCCTCTTCATCTTCACCCTCTGGTTGTTCTGAATTCTCTTTAGGTTTGTTCTCCTCATCTTCTTGTTTCCTTTTCTGCTCCTCTTTTTTCTTTTTTCTCTTTTCTTTTCTTTTCTCTCTTTTAGCAGCAAGAGCTTGCTTTCTGCTCTCTTCTCTTGACTGTGAATAAAGTGTATCATTTAATTTAATAATGTAAAAACATTTATTATTTTTTAAGATTTATTTTGTGTATAGGTTTCTTTCCACCACTTGGCAGACCTGGTGCCTGAGGAGATCAAAAGCAGGCATGGGATCCTCTAGAACTGGAATTATGGATGGATAAAGCCACCAATGTGGGTGCTGGTGACTGAACCTGGGTTTTCTGCAAGTGTAACAACACAAGTGCTCGTAACAGTAGAGTCATCTCTCCATCTGCAATAATGTAGTAATTTAAAATACTAAATAAAATGACATTTTTGTTCTTTATTTTCCATGGATGCCAGTCTTAAAGACATTTATAAAAGCAAAAAAATAAAAAACAAATTGGGTGCCATCAAAATTAAGTAATTTTTATGATTCAAATGATCAACAATGTGAAAGAACAACATATAGGATACCAAAAAATACATATAATTTATCTGATAAGGAACATGTATACCTAAAATATACAGACATCTCTTATTATTCAATAATAATCAAATAACCTAATTGAAAAGTGAACTAACGAGCAGGGGTTACAGCTCAGTGGTATAGTACTTGCTGAACATGTGGTAGTGGTAGACAAGACATCAAGTCAGACTGGATATGCTGGTATACACCATAATCCCAGAGCTCAGGAGGCTGAAGAAAAACAGCTGAAGAGTTCAGGGACAGCCTGGATAACACAGTGAGTTCATGCCTCTGAACTAAACTATTAAGTGAAAAATAAATTGCTTTTTAAACTGAATTTTGAAATAAATAAAGCCATATATTAACATGTAAAAATTCCGTCAGTTATTTCTTAATAGGGCTGTTGAAAATAAATAGGAAGGGCTGAAGAGATGCCTTAGTGCCTGAGTATATACTGCTCTACAGAGGACACAAGGTTTGGTTTCCAGCACCCACAGTAGGACAGCTTACAGGTGTCTGTAACTCTAATTTTAGGGAGATCTGTTGACTTTGGCACTGCACACATATAATTAAAAAGGAAACAAGATAAAACAACAACAACAACAACAACAACAAAACAGGCTAGGTATGGTGGTGCATATACTTGGGAGGCAGAGGCAGGTTTATCTGTGGGTTTCAAGTCAGCCAGTGCGACACAAAAAAGGGCCTGTCTTAAATAAACAGGGTCGGGGGAGGATGATCTAAAATAGATTGTGGTGACTTATGAATGCACAAGTCAATGAATATATTACACTGATTTGTATAAGTTTAAATGGGTAAATTCTGATATAAGAATTTAATCTTGCCAGGTGGTGGTGCATGCCTTTAGTCCCAGCACTTAGGAGGCAGAGGCAGGCAGATCTCTTCTGAGTTTGAGGCAAGCCTGGTCTACAAGAGCTAGTTCCAGAACTGGCTCCATAGCTACTGAGAAACCCTGTCTCGAAAAACCAAATCCCACCAAAAGAATTTAATCTCATTAAAAATATAGAAAAACACAATTTTATGGCACATATTTGCCTAAAACACAACTATCATAATCTTTATAAAGGACTGACAAATTTCACTGAAAAAAATGCTGAGATTAAGCAGGGCACATGCCTTTTATCCCAGCACTTGGGAGGCAGAGGCAGGTAGATCTCTGTGAGTTCTAGGACAGCCAAGGCTACACAGAAAAACCCTTTCTTAAAAAACCAAAAGAAAAAAAAAGTTGAGAACAGACTAACATAAAATTAGAAATCGTTTTCCTTTCCCCCTCCCCCCCAGAGGTGGTGGAGATTGTGAATCTAGCTTTTAACGACTGAGCCATCTTTCTAACCTAAATTTTCCCTGCTTTATGAAAAATTTAAAGCCCCATTTAGAACTCTTCATTGCCTTTGGGTTTTGCTAACATCTGTGGTTAACAAGAAAAAATAAGCTTTTACTTTCACAAAACAGTTAACAGTAACAGATGCTTAGCATTGTAATAAGTCTGGAATAAGAGAAAACATGTTACTTATATTTCTAAAAAAATTATGCAAAAAAGGCTCATCAGAAGAAAAATCATTTTTCAGCTGGGCTGGGCCTGGTGATATAGGCTTATAATTCCAGCTGTTTGACTGGATGAGTCAGTAGGGTTTCAAGTTCAAGGCCTTTTTAAGCACAAAGTAAGTATGTGACTACTCCACCAAACTTGGCAAGATGCTGTCTTGATTTTTTTCCCCCTCAGAGATAGTGTTTCTTTATGTAACCATTCTGGCTGTCCTAGAACTTTCTGTGTAGACCAGACTGGTCTTGAACTCACAGAGATCCTCTTGCCTCTGGCTTTGGAATAATGTTGGAATTAAGGTGTGCGCCACCACCTCCTGGCCTGATCCTGTACTGAAATAAAAGCAAAAATGTTGGTGATATAGCTTAGGGGTAGAGTGCTTGCCTACCATGCCCGAGGGTAGAATACTCCTGGCACATGCAAGGATCCAGGTTTAATCCCTAGCACCATACACATACAATTAAATTAAAATGGAAACAACAAAAACAAAGAGCAACAAAACAAAATGAGCTACATAGGTACATTCTTGCAATACCAGCAATTGAGAGGCCAAGGTAAACATATTGCTATGAATTCATTTCTATCCGAGGCATAGTGAGTTCTGGTCCAGCCTTGGCTAAGAGTATGTTCCTGTCTCAGAACATGAATCAAAATCAAAATAAAAAAAAAATGCATATGATTCTTTCCCAGTCTGGCTTCTGTAATCAAGTACATGAAAAATTAAAATTAATTTCCTAATGACAAGATTTTTTTTGCTTTTGCTCATTATACTACAACAATGAATGACCTTGCACACATATCTTTTTATCTTAAATTTATTATTAGTACTACAAGTATATCATAAGTGTGTATGTGTATACACAGTGTATCACAGGGGACAACATCGTGGAGTTGTCCTTCCACCTTTTTTTGGGTGCCGGGGATAGAACCCTGGTTGTTAGTTTTGCAGCAAGTGCTTTTACTTATTGAGCCATCTTTGTGGCCATCCATACTCACACCTTGATTATGTGTCTCTTGTTGGATTTCTCAAAATGGATAATTGAGAATACATATCCTTTTTGTTCATTTGTAGAAATCATACTACATGGTAATTTCTCTTTGTGAATCTGTTCAAATACTTTTAGTCTCCCTTCTCTTTCTAGTTTCTCCCTTCCTTCCTTCCTTCCTTCCTTCCTTCCTTCCTTCCTTCCTTCCTTCCTTCCTTCCTTCTTTCCTTCCCTTTTGAGAAATATTCTAACTATGTTGCTCTGTCTGGTCTAAAACTCTCAGAGGTCTGTCTGCCTCTGTCTCCCTAGTACTGTGATTAAAGCTGTGTAACAGCATGCCTGGCCTTGACTGAACTGATATTTTTACACAGGGTGTCTTACAGTACCCAGGCTGGCCTTAAACAAATCATCTTACTTAATCCCCTGAGTGCTGGAATTATAGATATGTACTACCATACCCAGCTTTGACTGTTTTTCACCTATTTATTGGACATTCCTATTTCTTTTTGAGTAATAGTGTCAGAAATGCAAACTGGGCTTTTAATTCTTAAAATCTTTTCCATTGTCTCATACATCCTGACAGTGCTGGGGAACAAACCTAGGATTTCCCTTATCACCTAGACCAGTCACCTCTAACCCTTAAATACTCTAGTAGGAAATATAATAAGCTACTTTAATCCAAATCTTATAATAAATAAAGGGTGGATTTTAGTGCTTTAGTATACTTCTCAGAGTAATGTTAAAACCACTTAACTTGCACTTGGGAGGCAGAGGCACGCGGATCTCTGTGAGTTCGAGACCAGCCTGGTCTACAAGAGCTAGTTCCAGGACAGGCTCTAAAGCTGCAGAGAAACCCTGTCTCGAAAAAACCAAAAAAAAAAAAAAAAAAAAAAAAAAAAAAAAAAAAAAAAAAAAAAAAAAAACCACTTAACTTAGATAGTGATATCTATCATGTGACAAACAGACTTGACTAAAAATCTAGTCCCTCAATTATATGGTCCCGATATTTATTTTGATAGTTCAGAATATAAAAACTTTACAAAGAAAATCTACTAATAATTACCTTTTAATCATATTATGTTAAAGACTACTATTCACACAGTCAATAAATTAATAAATCAAATAATAAATTTGATTTCTAACAGGGTGCTAATTCTACTCACCTTTTCCAGATCGAGTTCTTTTAGGAGAATGCTTGCATTTTTATTTGCTTCTGCAGCCTGCTGGTCTTTGGCCTTCACAATCGTCTCAACACATTGGTGACACTTTTTCAGCAGTTCCTGCAGGCCAAAATACAATTATATAAGTGTCAAAATACTTAAAATAAGTAGAGTTGACTAGAAAGGTCCACAAGTTAAACCTTAAACAACTAAAAATTGGCTAAATCCAATTAAATTAAACTTTGAATTCAGTTCTACATCAATCTTTCATAAGAATGAAACACCTTTAAATATTTTTTTTTTTCTTTTTGAGACAGCATCTCAGTCCAAACTAGCTTCCAACCCATTAAACTGTTAAGGCTATCCTTGAATTTAAGTTGTTGAACCTCCTTCCTCCAAACCAAGTGTTGGAAATAATGGTAAGCAACTACTACATGTGGCAAAAATAAGGTCTTTTTCTTTTTTTTAATTTAAAGAGATATCACTCCTTATGCAGTTCTGGCTGCCCTCAAACTTCTAGCAATCCCCCTGCTTCTTCCTCTCAAGTACTGGGATTATAAGTGTGCATTACCATGTAAAACAATCATTTTCCACACTATGAATATGTATTACTCTCAATGGTTAATAAAAAGCTGACAGGCCTGTAGCTGGGCAGGAAGTTAGGCAGGAAGGTGGAGAATGATGGGAAGGAGGATAGAGTCAGGGGAGACGCCAGCCAGCAACCTGCCCAGGAGATAAAACATGCTGGAGGACAGGTAAAACCACAAGCTATGTGGCAATACATAGATTAATAGAAATTTAAGTGTAAGGGTTAGCTAGTAATAAGCCTGAGCTATCAGCTGAGCATTTATAATTTATATTCGGCCTCTGAGTCAGTTATTTGGGACTGGGCAGTCAGGAAAGGAAAAGTCCGTTCACAAAAAAGGCATCTTTTTTTTCCTTTCCTTTTTTTTGGGGGGGGGGGGGGACGTGGAGTGGGGACTTTTTGAGACAGGGGTACTCTGTGTAACAGCCCTGGCTGTCTTGGAACTCACTCTGTAGACCAGGATGTCCTTAATCTCCCAGAGATCCTTGTGTTTCTGCCTCCTCAGTGATGGGATTAAAGGCATGCGCCACCAACACCCAGTAAGACCCATGTTTTAAACTTTAGATGACAAAAAGACTGTTTGTTTTGTTTGGTGATGGGGACTGAACTCATGGCTTTCTACCAGCTAAGCATATACTCTTATCACTGAGTACATGCCCAGTGGAAACAAGTTCTTAATTATACTACTTGGCATATAAGGCCAAAGAATGAAAATGTGTTTCAACAACACAGTAAACTTACCTTATCTGTAATTGTTGCTATGTATCTCATGCATTCTATATCAGATGGAAATTGATTGACTTCCTTCACCAAATACTGAACAACTTTTACATGACCCTATAAAAAACATAACAAAAAAACCACAAAATGATCCTTTGAAATTTTATCCACTTTTAACTTAATGTGAAAAATTAACACTTCAAAATAGTGTATAAAATTTATAATTAAAATTCTGAAAACATGAATATTGTTTAGTTCATAAACAAGAAAAGGTAAGTATAATATTCTCAAGAATATATGGTGTTATATGCCTTTAATTCCAGCACTCAAGATGGATTTATGTGACTTAAAAGCCAGTCTGGTTTACATAATAAATTTCAGGAGAGTCATGGTTACATAACGATAACTTATCTCCAAAAAAAAAAAAAAAGCAAGCAAGCAAATAAGACATTAATTATTCCATTTCCCACAGAAAGCAGGAAAGTATTATTGAAAATGTTATTTTATATAATAGACCTACTAATAAGGTAAAAATGGGCAGTGTGAAATGATATTATATAATGGGCACTAAGTCTTTAAACACCAATTTTCCAGGTTTCAAAGTATTATTTGGGTTTTACCTTATTTTTTTTAAATATTTATTTATTTATTTATTTATTTATTTATTTATTTATTTATTTATTTATTATGTATACAATATCCTGTCTGTGTGTGTGCTTGCACGCCAGAAGAGGGCACCAGACGCCATTACAGATGGTTGTGAGCCACCTTGTGGTTGCTGGGAATTGAACTCAGGACCTTTGGAAGAGCAGGCAATGCCATCTCTCGAGCCCCTGGGTTTTATCTTATAATAAACATGATGGTCTATGAAATTTTTCTGAGTTTTATAACTTGCACATAGATAAAATTCTTTTTCCCCAAGACAGGGTTTCTCTGTGTAGCCCTGGTTATCATGGAACTCGCTCTGTAGACCAGGCTGGTAGCCTCAACTCAGAGATCCACTTGCCTCTGTTTCCTGAGTGTTTGGATTAAAGGTGTGAGCTGCTTGGCTGATAAAACACTTTCCAAATGCCCTTATTAAAGCTTGAATAGGTAATAAAGTTTAAGTACATCTACTTAATAGAACAAAGCTTGCTAAGTTTCCCTTCCTATTAGGGTCCAAAAAGATCCTCAAGAATGTGAAAGCACTTGCCGCAGAGGCTGACAACCTGAATGTGATTCCCCAGGATACACATTGTAGGAGAAAACTGAATCCTGTAGGTTGTTTTCTGACTTCCATTCCTACATGATCAAACAGACACACACAACCCATACAAACAGGCTTCTTAACTATAACAACAACAAAGACATTAGTCTGTTTCTAGACAAGAAAACAGAAAGTAGTTGTACCTGGAATAAGAAGTTAATTGAACTGGGTGGTGGTGGTGCACACCTTTAATCCTAGCACTTGGGAGGCAGAGGCAGCGGATCTCTGTGAGTTCGAGGCCAACCTGGTCTGCAAGAGCTAGTTCCAGGACAGGCACCAAAGCTACAGAGAAACCTTGTCTCAAAAAAAAAAAAAAAAAAAAAAAAAAAAAAGGGAAATTAAATGCAAACAGATACTAGATGATCTTCTAGGGTTAGGAAAACTACCTTTCACCTTTATAGGGTATGAAGCACATAGTATATGAATAGATACAAAGTCATTAAGCTGTACAAGGTTTATGTTCTTTGCTCTAAACTAGGTTTTAATTTAAAAAGTTTGTTTTGTTTTGTTTTTGTTTTTCAAGACAGGGTTTGTCTGTGTAAGTCTTGGCTGTCCTGGAACTCGCTTTGTAGACCAAGTTGGCCTCCAACTCTTAGAGGTCTGCCTGTCTGTGCCTCCTTAGTGCTAGGATTAAATGCATGGGCCACCACTAAGCAAAAGACTGTTAAGTTTAAAAATATTAGAGGTGGAGAGATGGCTTAGTGTTTAAGAGTGTATACTGTTCTTCAGAGGATCCAAGTGTGGTTCCCAGTATCTAGGATTTAAAGTCTCTGGCCTCCACTTGCATGACCATGCACATACCCACCCACAGGTATGCACAACACATACACACAATTTTAAATAAATTGGGGGGCTGGAGAAATGGCTCGGTGGAAAAGAGTACTTGCTACTTTGGCAGAAGATGGGGTTTGTTTTTCTGCATACACATGATGGTTTACAAGCATCTGTTATTTTAGTTTTATTGGATACAATGTTCTCTTCTATCCTTCATGCATGCCAAACATGCATATGATGCACACATATGCATACAGGCAAACATTCTACACATAATATAATTTTTTTTGTTTTAAAAAATCTTAAAACTGGGTATGGTGGCACATGCCTCTAAGTTCAGACCTTATGAGGCAGAGGCTCTGTCAGTTCAATGGTCTACATTTTGAGTTCTGGGCTAGTCAGGGTTATATAGTAAGACTTGTCTTCAAGAAAACATAAAACTAAAATAAATAAATAAACAAAATGAAACCTTAAAACTGGGAGTAAACAGTAGCAAAATGATAGTAATGTTTCTTAGCCCTCATGGGCATGTTTGAAGATGCAATTACCAATTAAAAGGAAAATAAAATTTCAATTACAATTTAATTAGGTATTAGAGAAAAACTCTGAAAAGTTATTTAAAATGAGAAATAAAGGAGGAGTAGAATGGTGGTCCAGGTTGAGAGAAAGGAAGTAAATTTTCAAAAAAGGGAAATAAATAAGCAAAAGCCTAGTGCATTCTAGGTCACTGATAAAAACAATACAGTACATTAAAAAGAGAAGAGCAACATAAATGATTAGGACATGGAAGTTAATAAGAACAAAATTATGCAGAGCTGGGCTTCATAGGCCACATGCAGTACTTTATTATTTGTCATCAATTTTAAGATGTAGGCACTTAAAAAAAGCAGGAAATGAACATGCATATATACCCACATATGATATGAATTATACATTTTCCATAAAAGTTTATTCCATTTCATTCAGAAACAACTATCTGTATATATCTATTGGTTTTCTTAAATTTCATGGTGTGTGTGTAAGCGTGTGCATGTAGAGGCCAGTGCAGGATTAATTTTTGCCTTATTGCCTTGAGAAAGGGTTTTTCACTGAACCAGAAGCTTGCCATTCTGGCTAGGTTGTTCCTGATCCAAACAATGGAGTTCCAGGAAGGTGTAGCCATGCCTGACTTTTAATTTGGGTGTTAGGCATTCCAACTGAGGTCCTCTTGCATGCAGAACAAGAATTCTTAGTCACTGAGCCATCTCCCCAGCCCCAAATTTCATGCTTCAGTAGTATGACATAATAAAAGTAAGTCAAGACACTAAATGAATCAACAACAAAGCTGATTATAGTGAAATAGCAAATAATTCTTATGTTTAGCCACAAATAATGAAAAGACAGCAACATTTTGTTTGCTTGAGATAAGAACTAATGTAACCCATGCTGGCCTTTAACTTACTTTTATAGCCAAGGCTGGACTGGAACTCTGAAGACCCAGAGTTCATCTCCTAAATGCTGG